>NC_044505.1:9666739-9804239 GCF_902362185.1 Chanos chanos
CAGTTATTTATGACATCACGTCGCCCCTTGTGCAGCCGCTCCTAATTACGGTTCACCATTAAGATTAATGGAGAGGCCTTGGCCGGATCCGTCTGCCAAGTTTACCTTTGGTTCACACGTCTGATGGATGAGGAACGGGCGCAAAAGTTTTCATAAGATTCCCTACGGTTGCAGAGAAGAAGTTTATTAGATGAGGGACTTGGTGCGGCTTCACTCCGGATCCACGGCACCTTACTCTCAATGATGCCCGAAATTTACAACGAGAGAGAAATGAGCTCTAAAAAAGAGAAGAGGGGGAAAAAAAAAAGAAGAATTAAATCTAACAGATGGCAATTTGTGCTCTGATGCAAGTTTTGTTTTCCCCCTCTTCTTCTCTTTCATTTTGCATCATCTTTCCCTTTCCTCTTTTAGACTACCCCTCTGTCTCTTTCTCTTTTAAATGGCCACTTAGCTTGCCTTTGTTCTTGGGAAGCCTGCTTTCGTTTGCCCTCTCGGGTCATATCTAATGTATGATCATTACCTTTGGGTGAGATTTGAATCACGCTGACCCCAAAGGTCGCCTCTTAAGGAACTTATTGAATCATGAATGACTGAACCGGTCCTGGCCGCACGGTGCCCTGAAAAAAAAAAAGAAAAAAAAGAAAAAAAGAAAATGCCTCATCTATCCATCTTGCAGATACTGTTTTAACACTAATGGTCAAATCTGCGTTTAATTGCCAGAGGAAACTCTTTAATGCTGTCCTACAGTACATTTTTCTACTTCATAATATTACTAGCATAGATATGCGATATTGATTGGACACCAAGGTTATTGCTGTGAGTGCTATATCTTTTTAGAGGAAGTCTTTGATTTTTACCCCCGTTTTTTTTTTTTTTTTTGGATGATTCAGTTTCAGAGCAAAATGAGTGACGGGAAAAGACAACATCGACGTGAGTCTTCTCGATGAGACGTTTACCTGGCTTGACGTTTACCTGGCATCACAGTTTGAACTCATTAGAATACATGAATATTAATTAGAAGCTGAATCAGTAACTATAAAGCCCTGCTAAGCTTCTGAAGCCTATTTGTGTATTCTCACACTGTTTAATAGAGATGGGAAAACCGCAAGACCGAATCCTGTTAGGTTATTTAATTGGAAGGCGCTTTATATGAGGAGCAATGAAATCAATCTTTTCATGCTTGAAAAGATCAGTGGACAAGCATCCTTCTTTAAAAAAACAAAAAACAAAAACAACAACAACAACAAAAAACTATTCATCTAAAAATAGAGGCACTGTTAAAAAAAAAAAAGTTCAGGCTGAACTGACAAATTACTCTTGGCTCATGCATTTAGAATGTTTTTGTGTTTCATATAAATGCTACCAATAATTCATCAGATTTATTCAACCACATGTTAGATTAACTATTGGGACGTTTTTCCGCTAACGCAGGCAGTGACAGCTACACAAGCTAGCCACAGGCCTGTCCTACTTTTTAGAGCACGCTTAAAAAAAAAAAAATGTCCTTAATGGTTTCTGCTTTAATGGTTTATGTGGCTTCACAACATTGCGTCTGAAATAATTTGGGATGTTTTCAACTAAGTAGTGTTAGATCTCGGTTTTATATGACATAACATTCAATTTTTTTTTTCTCCCCCCCCTCCGACTTTGAGGTTTTTTTTTCTAAAATAAACTCACCCTCACCACCCGTCTGTGGTATAAATTATTAATCACAAACTCTTCCTTTTCATGTTTTTTTTTTCTTTTCTTTTTTTCATGAGATCTTCGAATAAAGACAAACGATGACAGCGCTATCATCCCCCAAAGAAAACAAATCTCCATACCTCATCGCTGATGCTTTTCTGTCAAGTGCTCATGGTATTAGCGGGACGTCAACATTAGATTCAATCCACTCTCCGCCGGGCGTGACAGCCAGTTTACCACTGATTTGTTTACACGAGTTATTGTTCTTTGGTTTTTTTGTTTTTGTTTTTGTTTTGTTTTTTTTCCTCGCTTCTGATGTTATTTGTGTTCCTTTCCAAAATTCCCTGGCTTGATCCCTAAGTGACATCAGCACAGACAGGCACCGATTTCTGCCTCTTTTGAGTCTTTCATTCACACGCTCTTGTCATCTTCCTATCCCGCCTCTCATGACAAAAATGACAGATTGGAAAGCTAATGTGAGAGAAAAAAAAAAAACAAGGAATAAGGAGAGAGGGAGGGAGAGAGAGACAGAGAGAAACAAAGTTAGATGAAATGGGAAAGTTTTTGATTGTTTGGAGGCGTTTGGACCCCTGATGGGCCTCACTATGTGCATGCGTGCATGTGTGTGTGTGCGCGCACGCGCGCATGTGTGTGTGTGTGTTGCACTTCACACACTGTTTGCTGCTTTGCTTCATGTTTCAAACAGCAACTTGACACCACATGGAATAACAAGCTCGTAGCTGCATTCTCTAAAGTCAGATTGTTAATGCGAATTACTTTACACTCCCAACATGTCTGATTCCTCTTTTTCAAGTTTCTCATGACCCAAATCCAGCTTTTTTACGCTTGATACCGATCTTACAGACAACAGCATACAGTCTTCTCTTTTTTTTTTTTTTGTCTCGTTCACTGGCAAAGAATTTTTATCGCTTTGAGTCTGGTAGTGTCAAAGTCTGAAAAATCAAAGAGCATAATTAAACTCCGTCATCCAAACAATTGCAGACCCTCGTTTAGACACACAATGAAGCCGAACGTCATCGACGATGACAATGCGCGTTTTTCTTTTCTCTCTTTTAATAAAAAAAAAGCCTCAATTTGCAGCTTCTTTGTCAGCGTAAAGATTCCAATCACCGGCATTCAGAGATGAGATTGGCGCCGGTGTGTTCCCGCGGCGACACGGACCGTCCCGTGTCGTGGGTTTTGATTGACGGCTTCCCGGCCCCGTCGGCTTCAGCCCGGAGCTCTCGGATGCGCGCTGCGTGGCTGACACGAGACAAAAGTATCAAATTGGACTCGGGTGCCAGGCTTTGTCAAATTGCTCAGAGAGTTCATGTTTAATATAGCAACAGTTGGAGCTCTGGTTTAATACCACTCAGGAACTGGAGAGAGGAGACATCTGACTCAGGGCTTGGTTTGGAGTCAGGAGCTGGGGCTGAGGCTGGAGCTGGAGGTAGGCGCCCGGCGTAATTTCGGGCTATATTCCGTTATTTTGTCAAAAGACACCTATTTACCAGAGGTTCAGCGATGCAGAGAGGACCCTTCAACTAATTCCATCTTGTGCATCTGTTATGGGTTTACAAATTACCTTTCTGTTTGCATGTCTGTGCAGCTCTCTCCCTCTCTCTCTTATGGATGAGTATTGCCCCCCCCCACCTTCGGCTACATTAATTTAGACTCGGCTCTAGTGTTTGTCTTCGGGCCCAAGGAATAATTACTGCTCAGTGATGACTTTTTTCATTTTTTTTTTTTTTTCGTCATATCTGCCAGCCGCTGACAACATAATGTACAAGCTCAGAGGGGTTTGCTCAGAGAACCGTCATCACATCCTCTTACCCCTCCCGTAAAACAGCGTGTGCTCTCCAGCTGAGACGTGGGTTTCACAATAAACCAGTACGCTAAGGGGAATAGCGCACAGATCGCTAATAACGCAATATTGTTTGTGACTGAAGTGTAAACTGTGCTAACAACAAACCCAAAACAGAATAAAATATGCATTTCTTCACTATAGACTTGTAATACAGTAACTGTGCTTTGCAAAAGAACACTTCTTTTTTTATGAATTATTATTATTATTTTTTTTTTTATCGTCACTTTTTGTCACAGTGCTTAGTCTTTATGTGTTCCAGTAGAGCAGGGGACAAACTATAAGTAAGTAAAGTGGGGGGGTGGGGGGGGGGGGGGGGGCGGGGGGGAGGTGAGGAGTATAGTCGCCTTTCAAATACAACGTTTCTGAGTCATTAGAGAGCAACCTCATGCTGTTTCCACGAAGCAGACAAAGCGTTAAGTATAGCTCTAACATTCACTTATACATTTTACAGAATAGCGTACACATGGAAAGAAAGTTCTTCCCTATCTGTATTACTCCTAATGAAACCATACATAAAGCTCTCTCTCCCTCTCTCTCGCTCTCTGCTTCAGCGAACGTGCTTAATCAGAGACCAGCGTTAATGCATTCTCCACCTGCTGTCTCTAATACAGGTTTTTTTTTTTTTTCCTGGTTCATTTTATGTTCTAGTGTCATTTGGAAAAAAAAAAAGAAGAGAAAAAAGCGCCCCCCCCCCCCCCCCCCCCCGAGTATCCTTAAAGTGCATGGCCCAGTTTCATTCCTACCCTTCCTTCCATTTCTCAGATGTGTGTTCAGCTGTGTGTTCAGGGGGCTCCCCTGCCCGCTGTCGGTTAGAACCGGTTGTTATTTCTAATGTTTTGAGGCAACGGGAGGTTCCCCTGAGCTCAAACTCATTTACTTTAAAAAATGTATCCTCTAAACAGGGAAGAACTCGAAAGGCAGGCTAAATGAATGGAGTGGGCCTCCCTTACCGGGTCTCTGGCATTTAATCACTGATCAACAGGCTGGAGGAAAAAAAAAAAAAAACCCCAAACAGATCCAGCCAAAGTAAAAGCCCTCTGAATGTATTTGTTTCCCAAACTGGATGAATCTTTAGAGTCTGTTTGTGAAATAACACCCTTTTTTTTTTGTGGCTCCCCGGATATGGGGTTTTGTGACTTCGTTGGATGACTGTCCCCCCCCCCCAAAAAAGCAAATGTGTAATTACTCCTATCCCCAAGTTGTATTGTGAGTGATCATTCAAGAGGAAAAGTTCCAGCAATTGAATGCCCAGATATTGGAGTCCCATCCACCAGCAACAAACAAAATAAGTTTCTACAGGAAGATAATAGTGTGTTGATTTGCCTTTGGCCTCAATCATGAATTCTTGAATCCATAATTGAGATGTTCTGATTTTTATTGTCCAAAATCACTGTTTCAGTCAAAACTGCACTGAATTAAAATCATGCCCATGGGGTGGGGGGCTGGGGGGGGGGGGGGGCAAAGGTATCAAGGTGTGCCCCTTTTAAAAGCCTTACAAAACAGGCCAGTCATAGCCCTATAAAGACATCCACTGTATCTGATCTTACGTACACTATTACTTTTCTTTATCTTTATTCTACATAACATATCTGAAACAAAAATCAGACCAAAGGCAAAGAGAGATGCGGTTATTTTACACCGCCGGCAAAAAAAATTTGGCAATATGTTTTTCCGTATCAGATATCAGAGAAGACCTGGGAGAGACTGAACAGAAGTGCCCTGCGGCCATTTAACCCAGCATCTACGCCCATGTGCTTTGACTCAGAGTTAAACCTGATCTGTAATGCTGGACCTCAACCAGCTTACGTACCTTCCAAATATTCTCTTTATTTATTTAATTATTTGTATTTTCAGCTTTTATGATGCAAGCTATCCAAGTACCTCAACTCAGTATTTATTTGACAAAAAAAAAAAGTTACAAGAAAGATAAAGTTGGAGCTTCTCAATTGTCTTTCTTCCATATCAATTACATTTAAAAAATAGGATCTATTTTGTTTTGCCTATGTTTTTTTTCCTTTTTTTTTTTGTCTCCCAACTGGAGTACTGGTTTGTTTACTCCTGTGGGGGTCGTGGCAGCCCCATTTTCATCTGTCTCAATTATGCCCCTCTCGCCCCCTCAAGCGGATGTAAATCATCTCGCTACTCAGTACCGTCGCCCTTGCCTTGCTTTGGCCATCCAGTTAATGAGAACGTGTTCTGTTCGCGCTCAGTTGAAGGTCCTGAAGGCTTTCCGTGTAATACACAAGATCCACAAAATAAGTTGAAACACCAACATCAACATTGGGTACACTTTTCAGTGAGAACCTTGGTGGCAAACATGTAATATATATACTTTGGTGGCAAACACGTAATATATATATATGTATGTATGTATGTATGTATGTATATGTATGTGTGTGTGTGTGTGTGTGTATATATATATATATATATATATATATATATATATATATATATATGCTAGGCCTGTATCAGAATCTGTTCTGTTGTATCATGTTAAAATATTCAGTCTGTTCAAAGCTGCTTTTCTGCTTTTCTAATACATGCAAACAGAGGCATTCAGGGCCTAATATTGTCATAATTATTATGCTGTTCACAGGTGTTGTGAAGTGGCGTTTAGACATGGCATCGGTTAATAAATAAACAGCGACCGCAACAGGTGACAGAGGTACTCCAATACCCTGCCAAGATTGACTCACTCTCATGTGGTTTGTGCCAGATCTTTGTCGATCCAGTCACGCTGGCGGACCGGTAACGCGCCTCGCGGTTTTCCGTTAGCTGAAGTATCATCCCACGCCTGTTTAGGCCGTGGTAGACAGAACGGTTCATCCGTAATGAGTTGGTCAACATTGCAAATGTAATCTGCTGAAACCAGAGGCGGGATTTGCTGGAGCGTCCTCGCGACTTGCCACATTCCAACATTCCTTCCCGTGCGCATTTCAAACGATCTTTTGTGAAAATCGATACGGTCCGCACGGCGTACATCATAACAAACCATTATCGTATTCTTTCAAGCCCAGTTCCTCGTCTCCACGGCAGAACGACCTATGTCAGGCGTCGTTGTCCGCGACTCCTGGTTTTCACCTTCGTACACGTTCTGAACATGCACTCTCATCCACCTCTCTGCTGGATCCCTGCCAGCTAGTAATTAAGGGCCCTCATTAAAGCCGCGCAGTCCTTTAGCCGCTACCATGAGTGATCGGCCTTACCCTGTGGGTCATTTTTTGCCTCTTTTGCGAGGAATATATTTAGAATTGTGCTGAGTCAAAGCCACCAGGGAGAAGGAAGTGATACCATTACATTAAGGCCAGGAAATGAACTTTCTCACAGCGAGCTGCAAATCGTTTTTTTTTTTTCCTGCTCTCTCTCTCTCTCTCTCTCTCTCTCTCTCTCCCCCTCTTTTTTAACATTGGAAATGATTGGAGTTGGGTCAAGTAACTCTCAAGACAAATGGTAATGAACCGGCGTCTATGAAAGGGCTTCATCAGAATAAGCCATCACACAATAAACACTTCATAAATAGTATTCAAATGCCATTCAAATCATAAGTGCAGTGGCACCCAGAAAAGAGAGTATTCATGAACAGCCTACTAAAAAAAAAAAAAAAAACAAGATTAGAGATGCCCGCCTGGTAATCCAGACTCTTAAGGATTTACGGAACATTCTAGACCATACAGAAAGTTTAATGGAAGCCATTTTCAGTTGAACTTCACAAGTAACATTAGTTTAATTCTAGCTGTAGGAACACTTTGGCCTATTTTTGTACAGTTTTCATATATTTTACTGCATTCAACTTGCATTGTGGGGCTCAGGTGGATTCTGGCCCAATTTAATGACTGACTTCAGTACAAGACGCTGATGTCAATAGAGCACATGATGGTATGTATGAGATCCTGTAGATGACCTTGAATTTGACCTTGAAAATTTGCTGCTGCACCCTGTAGATTCTGGTAGGTAGAATCTGATGGTTTCATACGGAACTGTCCCCCTCCAAATTCATTGTCAAATTTTTCAATTCCCCACCACCACAGGACTTCTAGCCAGCTGCCATCTCAGTCACACATAAGGTTAATTTTAGAAAAAAAAAAAAACAACAACAAAAAAAACAATGTAGGCTAGAAGCTTCTGAAACTAGCTATGTAGAAAAGTGAGCAGTACTTTTGTCAAATTCACTAAGCTCAGTCATTATTCCATTGCATTTTTTTGGTCTTTTATTTCCCTGCGTTTTGACCTTGGCACATATTCAACTGTGATTGGATCAGCCAAGTAATTCACATGATATCCGTACATTTCAAACCTTGAGCAATGCTTTGATATTAGTAAGAAATCGGAGCAGCTGATACCCAAAAATACGCATCAGTAAAAAATAGAACAATAAATCATATCGCTGTTCTTCTCCTGCGTTATCCAGTAACTGCTGTGTATGGCTGTTGATGAAGATGCGAGTATACACAAAACGTCTGGAACATTAAGAGGAACATGGGGTTTTGTCTCTGTATAACCCCAACTACGCCAGTCAGTCAAAGAAACGTAGATGTGAGGAGATATTGGGAAAATCTGGTTTCCTGGGCCGCCCATTAGTGCGCCTTCATTGGAATGCACTGCTGCTGTGTCTCAGAACATAACGGCACAACCAACAATTTCACGAATCATAATTGGTATGTACACTGATAACAATACACATATAATCACGTAGACCAGTGTTTATGATTCAAGCCGCCTGAAGTGCGTGAGGCAAATATTTAATATCAGCGTGTGTGGGTGGCCCCACACACGCTTAAAATTCTGGAAGCGAAAAGCAGCTGTCGTGTATTTAGTAGTTACGCTACCGCAAAAGGAGTTTGGGGCCATTTGTCACTGCTTCTTTGGTTTAGAAGCCTTGAAGTAAAACAAGACCAACTAATTTAGGATGAGCGTTGTAAACTTTTCTCTCTCTCTCTCTCTCTCTCGCTCTCTCTCCAGTTTGGCAGCGTTTCGAGTTCTATTAAAGCCCATTCAGTTTCGCTCGCCAGCCTCAAGACGTCACAAAGACATTAAAATGATGATTATAATAAAAATAATTACAGCGAGTCTGAACAAGCAGCTAGAGGGAACCTTCCGGACAGGGAGAACAAAGAGCGCTGACAGTCTTACGCCGTCATTTTCCTCCATAATAAGTTTCAACTAAGAGAAGATGCCTCACATGTTTAAATTACGTTTCACCGCTTCGGGGGAAGAACATTAAAGAACGTGTCTGCGGATAACAAATGCAGACAATATATGGTATGTCGTTCATTTAACCGTTAATTCTTTCTCCAATGCGAGCACCCAAAGCAAGCTTGTGCTCTAGGCAGTAATCTCTCCCTCACTTTAACTTAGATGCAGAACCACACTCTACGAAAAAAAAAAAAAAAAGTCGACCCAAAGTCGTTGAGAAATCCTGAAGTATTATCTCAGTTGAAAATAGACTGAACTTGAGTAGACTTTGTACCACCAAAACGTGGAACGGTTTGAAAAATCAGGGCGTAAAAAAGATCCTGGTTTTTTAAAATGAGATTTTTTTTTTCCCGTTTGCATAGATAAAAGGGCAGTGTTTAGTGACACACTTATTTGGAATAGAATCACCTTGGAAATGACTTCTAAGGCTTGCAAAGGATGCCCAGTTAGACAAAGGCCAAGCACGGTATCATTAATCAAAACAGATGGAGGCCTGAGAGCATTGTTAGCTTTAGCTTTCTTTGTTTTTTGTTTTTTTTCCCTCTCTTTTCTTCTCCTGGCTGAAGTTACTGAAGGAGAGAAAGGCTCATGGACCTCGGGCTCTTTAACTGGACAAAGAATTTAAATACACCCATTTTTTTTACATGTCCGTAATACCCATTTTAGATAAAGGTTCAGTAAATATATCGGCTAATGCTTTAGCTTTCATATTATCAAACGCCAGGATTTCAGGTCGAGCAGTCAAATATATATGTCTTTAAATCACTGTGCTGCAGAATCATATATGTGCATTACTGAAGGTGATATTGATGAGTATTCACTATTTGACACACTGTCTTTTATAGTCACATGAATAGCAGATGAAAAGCAAAGCAAGCTGAAGTGTCTTTACGTAACCAAACACAAAATATTTCCTAATCCAGAAACTCGGAAGGTACAGGGACTGGTTTGTTTGTATACTGGCTGAACTGCTTTAAGTTTTTTTGTAGGAGGTGTTACATTTAACATGAGAGGATTTTGGAAAGATTTTGAAAGCCATGATAAATAGGTGTCTTTTATATCAATAGGCCACATTTTTGTCTGAAAAGGACCAACAACAACAACAACAAAAAGTCTTGTCAAACCAAAGTATCCACCTTGCCTTTGGTTTTTGTCACCGCGGACTGTATTAGCGACTGCGCGCTCGCCGGGGGTATTCATTAAAGGAGGAATACAGTAAACATTTTTTATTTCAGAGAGAGCCGAGTTTGCGACCTAGCCGAACAATAAGCATGTCACGTTGATAAATTGTCTGCATTTCCATTTGGCCTTTTCCAGCCCACCCTCAGCAAAATGGAGGAAATATTGAGTAAACAATTACCATGGCCATCATGGAATGAAATCGGTAAATTTTGAGGTGGACCATTTTTCTGAGTTATAAATAAATAAGTAAAGAAATAAAGAAATGAAGGCTAGATGGAACTGTAGGAGACCTTGTTGATTTATGGAAGGGTGGTGGGTTTTGAGAAATGAGCGAGATGAAAGATTTTGAGCGGAATCAAATATTTGACTTGTCAAGCTGAACCCCCCGCCCGCTCTTCGCCGGCGTTTTTGTCGCCCTTTGCCTTGCGTTACGGGGAGCGAGAACATCACGCCGGTGAAAGTGCATGTGAACTGTTGTTTACCTTGAGGAAATAATAATCTGGAATTTGGTGTTTAGAAAATAATCTGCCCCCCAAACGTCCTCGCACTCAGGCCATTAATGACCGTAAATAACTACACGTTCTTCTGACACTTTTCTCCTCAAGATCTTACATTTTGTGTGTGTGTGTGTGTGTGTGTGTGTGTGTGTTTGTGTGTTGACCTCTGAGAGAGAGAGAGAGAGAGAGAGAGAGAGAGCTTGTTGCTTCCATATGTCTGTGTCTCTGATTTTCTCAGCTTGTCATGACTTCCTGGGCAGAGGCTAGCATCAGATTAGTCAGGGATCAAAGCCCCTTTGACAAATCTCATTTTTTTTGGCGGAGGCATGGCTGGTTGCCTCTTGCACCTCAGTGTTTGGGGCGCTCTGTCTTTTAAGTGCTTGTGGCAAACTGAGACTGCAGGTCATGGGGCACAGAGTCTGCTTGATGGGTGACCAGTGGCTATCATCTGATGCACAAATGTGTCAAATGGGTATGTAAATTGTCATTTAGTCTTTGCAGGGGTTTGTGGACAGACTTGAACTAGCCTCATGCTGAAGCAGCGTGTGTTTGTGTGAGTCCTACTCTATTTGTACTACACTGGACTCACTCACTTGCCTGCTGATGTGTAAGGTAAAAGAACTTGGGCAATTTATTCTTTTCTTTCTTTCTTTCTTTCTTTCTTTCTTTCTTTTTGTTCAAGTCATTTTCGATCTCAGTCTCACACATACCACTTAAGTAATTACTAGGTTATGAAAAATTTCCATTCTTTTCTTTTGTGCTCTAGTCCTGATTTAATAAAAGGAAAAAAAAAAAGTCAGGATACAGTATAATGAGTGTGTTGGCTTGCGTTGTTGCTGTTTATTTTTTTTTTTTTTCCCCCATCATTTTACACACATGAATACATTTAATTGTTCTCATTTTAGCTGTGCAAATTCCAAAACTCAAATTAATGTTTGTACATTGTATGAAAATGATTTTGTCGTGCTACATTAGCCACGTTTCACTCTTTAGTCATTTTATTCCCTCAGGAATGGATTTTTCCGGAAAAAAAGCCACACATTTAAAAGCCGCCCAAAAAAAAAGGAATTTTTAAAAATATTTTTTCCTTTTTTTTTCTTTCGCAATTTATTAGATTTACTGTATGATGAAATACTTAAATGGCCAAGATACCATGGCAACACCAACATCAAAACAAATCTTGGCAGTTCATTTTCGGAGGAGCCATGTGTCCGTTCCTATAAGTCAAAGCGGAATTATACTCTATGTACAGATTCACTTTAATCGCACTGGACATCAGAGCAGCAACCTTGCCCAGAGCAAAGGGAAATCCAGGAGTCTACAGTCAAACAGCATGTCAAAGCAAACTGCCTCACGGTTAAATACGGCATGAGAAATGGACAGTGTAGATACATACCTAAAGCCAGGCTCATGTCTTAAGCGGATCTAGAAAGTTCTTGTGTGCCAGATGATATCATCATAAGGTGCATTCTGAAACATACTCTGTCAGCAGTAGCATCTGTTGACTCGTGTTAGATGCGTGATTTTGTGCAACAAGCTCGTATTTAAACTGCATATTGTCTCTAAATCGATGAGGGACATTCAAAGAGCCTTTATGTTGAATTAAAGGTTTAAAAAAACGAAAAACTGTTTTGATTCAGTAAGGCGTCATTTCATTCTGATGTGATTTCGGTTTCCTTCACCGAAGAGAACCGTACGGGGGGGGGGGGGGGGTGGTGGTGGTTGCAGTCGTCGTGTGAAAACCGATAAACAAATGCTAGATACGCTGAGACTTTTCACTGTCAGGTTCCCTCACATCCGGCGCTTTGAAGCATCAGAAGGTGCCGACGCCTCTCTGCATTTCGCGTGGCTCATCTGTCAGTCTTAAGGACGCGCTGCGTCAGGTGGGAGGGGTTGAGCCGAGGAAAAGGGGGAGGGGGGGGGGGGGGGGTGAGAGGGAGGGGCAGCTTTAGCACTTTTTTTTTTTTCTTTTATTCAAAACAAAGTCTCATGAAACGACGCTTTGATCTGGATTTAATAACCTTCCCATGTCCTCCCCTTTCTGTCACTGTGCTGGAACAAAGGGATCGGGGTGCTACAGATTTGACTTTTTATGCCCCCACCCCTCCCCCTCTGTCCCATCCCACCCCACCCTCATCCTCCAGAGGTTAAGTTTAAATTAAGTTTACAGGAACATAAAGAGAGACACTTAACACCAAAGCCTCACTCCATGAATATGCACAAGAGACCCAGCAATATAGCTAACTGTATTTTTCATCCGGTGCGGTTTCCGGAAAGGTTAAAAGTTGAATCAAAAACTGTTGACAACCCCCCCCCCCCCCCCCCCCCCAAAAAAAACTTCTTCAAAAGGACTGTGACAGAATAATGTTAGAGAGAGAGAGAGAGAGAGAGAGTGAGAGTGAGTGTTATGCATACTCAAAATCTGTATATCACCTGTACCTGAGTTGCCTTAGGCCGCATGCTTCGGTTTCGATGAGACGCTTTAGAATTCGCGACGATGTTTTCTCCGTGCGACCGCATCGTGCTCTCTGACTGTACACACAGGATTTCCACGTTTTCAGCACTTCTGCTCTCTAAGTTTGGTTTCAAGGTGAGAGTTTACCATCTCAGAATTTGGCTTTGTCACCTTTTTTTTTTCAAAGCGATTTTCTTCTTCGCATGTACTGCCTCTCAGTCGTCAATCTCAACCGCCTCCTCGTTAATAATTTTGTTTTTCAGTGGATTTCTTTCTAAATCTCAGTTTTGTTTTCAGCATTATGATATGACTGACATCGTAGTAGTGAATCTGTGAAATGTCATGAGCAGTAGTTTTTCCTGTATAGAAAACCGCCTGTGCTTTGTATGTAGTCTCACTGAGTTCTGGTATAAATGACAAAGGGTGGTATTAAAGAGTGGTCTGAAGAATTATGGGAGGATGAAAGTGTGGCCTGATAACAACACTGCACTGTCTCTCTCTCTCTCCTCTCTGACTGATTGCACTGACTGGGAACTGAGAATCTCTCATAATGGGCAGAACCACTACTCCACTGTTCTGTTCTGTGCTAAGCTCCTCTCCTCTCCTCTCCTGCCATGATACCCGCTTAGGGCAAGACCAGAGATGGGTCTCTTAGTGATCTCTCTCTCTCTCTCTCTCTCTCTCTCTCTCACACACACACACACACACATACACGCACAGAGCTAAAGAAGGTCCCACAACTGACTGAGAACTTTCCTTTTTTGTGCAGTGGTGTTTATTTTCCCCTTAACTTAATGAGAAGATTAAACCGTTTAATAAACTAAAGGGCTTTTCATTTTAATTGCTTTTTCATTTTCATTTTCATACCGCGTTAGATGCGGCTGTTTTACTAGTATGTGTGTTTCTGTGTTTGGAAAAAAACCCCCAAAACAATAAAAATGATGCAGTTCAGAAGAAAGAGTACGTATAGCAATTTCATCTTGCAATAAAACGTCAAATGAAGATATAAGACGCAATAAACACGTTTTATTTGCAATGTAGCCAAGGTTGCTCCATGCAAAGCTGCTTTATTTGCTGTTGGGCTGAAGGGGAGGGGAGGTGTTTGGGGTGCTTTCAAAAAATAAAAGAGTCAAAAAGCGAAGAGCAGAAAGCAATAAAGGGAACTTGTCACGACAAGAAAGCGGGAACATTAGGTCCCATCGCTCGTTTGAATCCCAGATGCTTTTGTTTTTTTTTTTTTGTTTTTTTGCTCGAAGCCAAACGAGTTGGAACAACGAGGCGTCATCTGCAACACAAAATAAATAAATAAATAAATAAATAAAAAAGAAAAAAAAAAAAAAAGAGGAGGGACGGCCTAACGAGGAGAAACTGGAAACGGCGTTTGTTCAGGAGGCCGCTCTCCCTCCTCCTCCCCACGTTCCGCGTGAGCTTTTTCGCTAATCGCCGGGGTGCGTGCCGCCGCGTGTTTGCCTCCGATCAAAATCGACGAGCTTGTAAAATCCCACGTTTACGCGTATCGCTGATTAAGGTGAGAGGTAATGGCGTGAAAGAAATGAACACCATATGTTATGTAGAATTCATACGTCAGGTCCACCTGCGCGCTCGGGCACGTTTGGCAACAAGCCTTCTCCAGTGGTTCCTATGTCTCACACACACACGCACGCGCACACACACACACGCACACACACCCCACACACACATACACTCACTCTCAGTCCCTGTCTAACAGCACTGAAGCTGTCCCAATACCGCCCCCCCCCCCCCCCGAAACACACACACACGCACACACACACACAATGTCGGCATAATTTGCCGAGAAACACTGAGTAAGACAGCCTACATTTTCTATTCCAATACTTACTCTTTTGTAGCTAGATCAAGAACTTGATTTGGTCTGGAAATGAGGTTCTGGTCTGTGTGATATCTGTGTAGAACACAGTGATAGATGTTTAAAACTAATGTGGAAGCTCTTCAAAGGGCTTTGATCAGAGAACGAGCCAACAGTAGAGCGGATCAGGTTTTAAGTCACGAGAATGATGCTCGCTGTGCTAGGGCCCCCCACTGAAATGAATAGAGTCACAGGGAGAAATTGAGTTTAAAAGCCCTAAAATTAATCAAGCTACAAACACACTGTGACTATCTAGAAGTATTAAGGAAATTGAAATAATCGGGGCTTTGGATGAGTGTGTATGTTTCAATACTCCGTGTGTGTGTTTGTGTGGGCACGTATGCATGAGCAAGTGCATTTGTGTGTGTGTGTGTGTGTGTGTGTGTGATCACTCTGTGTTTGTGCTCCACTGTAATTCGTCCAAATTTAGTCTCTCCCGAGGAGGTGGATCTTGTTGGTGTTGAACGCAAGCAAGCCAGTGAAGCCTCTGCCCATGTGGGCTATTGAAGGTTAATGTACAAATCAAACTCAGCAGCAGGTTACATATGGAGACAGGGAAAACTGAGAGTAACTCACAGCAGCCCTGCAACCCCTCCACAAGCTCCCCAAGCACTCACACACATACACACACATACACACACGTACACACACGTACACACACGCACACACGCACGCACACACGCACGCACGCACGCTCATATGCAGCTTACAAGCTATATTACTACATCATATCAACCACAAGTCATTTCTCTCTCTCTCTCTCTGCTTTACTGTTCTCTGTAAGAATCACCTCGCTCTGTTTTGTTGATGTAACACTTGCCTTTTAAGGTCCTTTGATTACCTCTCTCTCTCTCTCTCTCTCTCTTTCATCCCCTTCTCCTTTCATGCATTTTTTTCCACTTCAGGATGTTTTCACAGCAGAGTGAAAACATTCAAAACGCTCCAGCTGCCGTGATCGCTTTGTGACCCCTGAATGCTACGCAGGGCCAGCGGAGAGAACAGGCAGGAGAAAAAAAAACCACGGAGACACTGATGATTCCAACTCTCCCGTCATTAGCGTCATAACCATAACCATAATCATCATCTCTATTGTAGCCGAGTGCATTTCCTCCTCCTTTTTTCCGCTCCTCACAGAGACATGCAATAAAGGAGGGTGATGGCTAGGTCAGACTAGCTGTGCGAGTCTCTGTCTGAATCTCATTTTTCGTTGCTGTTGTTGTTGTTGTTTTGGTTGTTGTTGCATTTGGTCATGACATTAGTACACGCCTCCGTGCGCAGGTGGGGAGTTCATACGTGGAGTGAAAACAATTGTTCACGCAAGGAGAATCGAGAAGACGCGGTTTTCAGTACAGACGCTCACCTCCGTGGTTCGCAACGGCCGAGCGGAACGCTCTCTCTGTCGGTTTACTGACTTTTGGAAAGCGCCATATTCGGCCTGTCTGCCTGTACTCATGACCTCTAGTTCAGCGGTGTTTTTTGCGCCCTCAAGGGTACCTGGCTAAGCCTCTTTTCTGTCTCCGTTGCCCTAATTGTGTTCGCTAACCGTGAGGAAGCCCGTGGGACAAGATATCGTCGTCTATCGAAACGCGTATTGACGTTGTGATGAGCACTGACTGCGTGACCGCATGTTTCCTGACAGCTGCACAAAGAACTGATTTAAAAACGCCTCTGTCCTCAATGCAGGGGCTGTTTGTGATGCTCTCAACAGCTTAAACCAAGGCTCTGCCAACACGTACCGTCGACCATTCAGGAGGGATTCTATTTACTAAACAAAGACAGGCCGGTTCTAGAAATCACAATGCAGAGAAGACCATGACGGACAGAACTCCTTTGAAAACGAGACGAGGAGAAAAAAAAAAAAAAACGGAGCGAAATGGCGACGATTGATATTTTGGACAGAGCTACCGAACCACATAATTAGATAGCGGTGTTGGCAGAGCATAAAACATCTGCTTGCTTGCTTATACGTGCAAATAGAAGAAGAGAGAGATAAAAAAAAAAAAAAACGAAAAAGAAGAGGAACGAATGAGAAGGTTTCTGTGGAATGAACAGAGACAGAAATGTGCAAATCAGTGATTATGTGCAAACATGTGCCTTTTGCGATCCGGGCGTTGGACCGTATAAAGAATTCCGAGACAGAAATCTTTTAATCCAAAAACATGGGCCTACATCGTGGAAATGTACTTTGAGTGGAAGTAAAAGGGCTGGACAGAAACTCAGTTCTAAGGACATAGTTAGGCGGAACAGTGTGACTGAATCAAAATCTCATTTAAAGCTA
Source organism: Chanos chanos (assembly GCF_902362185.1). NCBI lineage: Eukaryota > Metazoa > Chordata > Actinopteri > Gonorynchiformes > Chanidae > Chanos > Chanos chanos. The sequence continues at coordinate 9,683,783 of NC_044505.1, forward strand.
GCACAACCCAAAAAGAAAACCCCAACCAACCAAACAAACAAAAAAAAAAAAACCCCAAGAAGTCTCTTAGGCGTGCAAGGGGATATCAGGAGGACTCATTAATTTTAAATGATTTAAAAAAAAAAAAAAACAGCCGTACCAATGGTGTTTGTTTTGGGAATGTAGCTTTGCATTCGCTCGATATTTAGATACCGTGTTTGTCCTTACGGTAGCATTCATCTTGTTTTCTCTCATAGCACCGTTGTCATTGGGGCCTCTGAGGAAGCTGTGTTCATTATAGTTTTCATCTTCGTAGAATATAGTCTTCATCACCTGTCCTGATGGCTCTGTCTCTGGAAATGAACATCTTATCCCTTCATTCTTCATTTTTCTACCTAAGCGACGGCTCGGGACTGTCAGCCGCTACCCACAGCCCATGGCTTTCCACACTTCCATAAACAATCGCCGGCAGCTTTAAGTCCTTTGTTTGTTTTGAGTTTTGTTCCCATGGCAGAGTGGGCAGCTGGCATGAGATCAGTTTGACTGAACATGTAAAACCTAAAAAGAGACAGAAAGAGAGAGAGAGAGGGAGAGAGAGAGAGCACCAAAGCCTGCATGGTTGCCAGGCCTGTCTTGCTGTCTACCGTAACAACATACAGGTACATACGCAGATAAACAAAGACAGACTGTACCTGTCGTTCATCTGCATGAGTAGACACAGCTTGCTGCAGGACTTGAACAATAAGTTACTCCATATCAGTTTATGACAGGGTTTCAGCTCCAATGTAAAAACTGACAAAACACACTATATTCATATGGACACACACACTGTACTATACCAAATATGACATCACACGTCAGGCGCATTTGTGTCAGACGATATGTGTGAATTTTGCGCAGTCAATTACAGTTAACACTTAAATTCTTAGGGCTCTATCTTACACCAATGTGGTGCTAACTGAAATGCAAGTGCCTTTGCTAGTTTCAGACCAACGCGGTTGTCGTTTTCCAGTCCAACGCCCACTTTGTTTAAATAGCAAATGAACTTGCGTCCATCTTAAAATGAGGCGTGGTCTTAAAATGAGGCGTGGTCAGGAGCATTGCTGGCTTGTTGCTATTTTGAATGCAGCTGAAACCCTCTGCGCTTAGACCAACACAAACCTGGGCGAAAGTAATGTCGCAGTTGTTTCATTGAAAAAAACGGAATACCTGATTGGACAGAGGGTTGGGAGACAGCAGAGGCGGCAAATTGCTCTTTTCGTCCCGGCGCTAAGTCCACCGTTGTAATAGCAATCCATCAAGGTGCCAGCGCAAGTGGCTTTTAAAGGTGAATGGGAGCTGACACTCTGATTGGTTTATTGCATGTTACGCCCAAAACACACCTACGATTAATTAAGAGACTGAACACAACCCCTCTGTGCCTCGCGCCTTGCTTTGCGCTCAAATTATCCGCCGTCAAACTAGCAACGGTGGAATTGGACACGCCCTCAATGCACTTCCGCCATGCACTTCAGACCCCGTAGTTAGATCATTAAAATAGCGCGCTGAGTATTGTAATATTGTAACCTTTAACAACTTAATGTCTAGTCTACAGAGGTAGACTTCACTGAACCAAACAACTGTCTCATTTCCAGATTCAGTTTTGCCTTTTTAGAGATTGATCGTTTTATGTCATCTGATTACATTTGTTACGTATCTGTTGCATAATAATACAACAGAATACCCCTCATAATCTCAGGCCGCATACTGTTTTAGTCAGAGGTATAGTGAAACATTTTTATTCAGGAACTAAGAGTTTCTTTCCGCAAATACAGAGCAGTGTCTCCTGATAGCATGGTGAAGCAATGCTATCAGCTTTATATTTCCATTAAATGTCTATCAGAGTAGGCAAAAAAAAAGAACGAAAGAAAGAACGAAAGAAAGAAAGAAACCCCCTCTTTGATGTTCTTTATCTCTCTTATTTATTTATTTATTTGTTTATTTATGGTCTCTATCCTTGCTGCAGTATTTGTTGTTACTGAAGCTTTTTTTTACTGAGTGAATGCAGACGCCCTGGAATACAGCCCTATTTCTGTACAGGATGTGAGACAGAACGCTGTGAAGCCATCATCTTCACAAAACAAACACAGGGTGACTGTAATTAAGCAGCACATTGTACAGTCAGCCGCCCTGCTGCCGTCTAGATGGAGCTGGTAATTGCTAAATTTACTGGAATCAATATGAGGAAAGCAGGGGTGGACTATTTGCTGGTTTGAGTTTGCAAAGAAACAAAACTAGACAAAGATGTGAGAGGGGAGGAGAGGAGAAGAGGAGAGAGGAGAAGAGAGGAGAAAGACCTTGATGGAGTCCACAAAATAAAAGATATGAGGAGAGAGGAGAGGACAAACTCACAAATGCTAATGGCATCTGTTTCTATTGTTACGATCTTCTCCTTGAGATGAGGACACTTTGTCCCACAAGTGGAAAAAAAAGTCTAAAAAAAACCCCCAAAACAACAGTGGACACATCTGTAGACCCACCAGCAAGGTCAAAACAAAACAAAACAAAACAAAACAAATCAAAAGGCTATGCCAAATTCTTCTGTGTACTTAGTTAAAGGCCGGTTACATAGATTTCACACTGTTTTGAATAGTGTTTTCGTTTTGTTTTGAATCCACTCGAGGAACGCTCTAATTAGCATACAGCCCACAGTGACAAACTAAATGACGACAGATGCAACTCTAACTGTGAATTTCACAATTTGTTTTGTTTGTGTGCATGTGTAAGCGTAGGGGTGTGTGTGTGCGCGCGTGCGCGCGCGCGTGTGTATGTGTGTGCATGTGCGTGAGCAAGTCTGGCAGTCTGGGTGTGTGGGCAGAGAGAGAGAGGGGGAGAGAGAGGGCTTGAAGTTTATGCTTCATTAAGCATTTGACTTGGATTACTCATTGCCTTCTCATAGCCCGACCATATGAACGCTGGATGTAACAATTCACAGTTAAACTGATAGGTTCTTTTTTTTTTTTTTTTTCCCCTCAGCGCCGGCCGAATCGTCCAGCGTTTCCCTTTTTTTTTCTTTTTTCTGAAAAGACCAACAGAACAGAAAGTCTTCTGATGAAAAAAAAAAAACCCCTATAAACGAGCCTACGGAAACTGTTGGACACCCGCTTCCGCATCGAAATTTATTCGCAGAACAGAATAAGTGGTACTGTCTCTCTACAAAGACTTTCGCTACACTCAGCTGCTCAGTGCTTGAACATTTTGAGAACATTTTAATCTCTGGGGAAGAGGTATAAAAAGAAAATCTGTAGCTCTGCTCCCAGTATTAAAATCAACAAGCGCAAAACTTCAGCTTAACTTTTACAAAGTCACATTAGAGTCGCGAGCTATATAAGAACTGAATATTAGCACTGCTTCAGGGGGTGAATATTCTAGAAAGTTAAATGGTTCTTGTGTTTTATCATCACTTTATGTTGGTAGATAAAACTTAGAAAATATGTCTTTGTTGGAACAGAACATTATCTTAAGAGTGTCAGCTGAACTTCTCGTTCCGTTAACTTAGAGAAAATTCTGTTTTCTCTGAATTGTAAAATGGGTCGTGTTATAGCACCAGCGTTTTACTCCGTCACGTGACCCTTGGAGTGCTTTGTTGGTAAATCTCGGTCCTACCTCACTTAGAAGTGTTCGTAATCTGTGTTACAACTCAAGTCCTGAGGTACTTGTAGAAAAATGCTGCTATTTGGTTTTTTGAGTCTTTTTTGACCTCCTTTCTTTGGTTCGGGGGTAATTTTTGTTTATTATCGCATGTGTGCATGTGTCTGTGTGTGTGTGTGTGTGTTTCTCCGTCATCCTTTTTTTCCCTAGCAATAGAAATGAGACGGATTAATAAATAAATAAATGAATGAATGAAAATTGCACTCCGAAAGAATGAAATTACCTCTCGGTCGAGGCAATTACGTTGCACCGCGTCCCGCGTCAGCTCCAGAGCCGCGTAAATGAGTCAAAGCGGCAGTCTCTCACAGAACATAGGCTCTGACTGTAACAGTCTTAGTCACGTCCACCTTTGACACGGAGGTTAGCCTCTCTGTCACTGTTTAGGCACTGATGAAGGTAAATAGAGCTTCGCGTGGTCACAGGCCCTTTTCTTGGTACGCTTGCAAAATGACCCAAATCTGTTTTTTTTTTTTTTTTTTTTTTATTTTTGTAGCTTTTTCATGGCAATCTTTCAGCCAAAGCACTTGAATTTCTAATTTTTACCAGACGCTCCTGTGAAAGAATTAATGAAGTCACGCTTCCCGTCTTAAATTATTCACCCGCACGCTGCGTTCTCGAATGTGACGTCTGAAAAAAAAAAAAAAAGAAGAAGAAAGAAAGGAAAAAAAAAAAAAGTCCCGCCACCAAATCCTCTGTGTTCCTTGGCGTATTGAAGCACCTGCTTTTCAGTAATCCACTCCACGGCTCCACTCCTCAAAAGCAGCACTTTAGATTTGGACTCACGCGTTAAGTGTCTGTTTGTTGGTTCGTCATTCATTAACAGGGGTTCCTCTGGAGCCTTAGAAAGTCTGTCGTCACTGGTTGGAGCTCACGGTGAGAACTTAAGAGTGATATTGAAGCTTAGGTTACCTACATGTGCGTATTTTTTTTTTTTTTATATATTTAAGAGTCACGTCTTGAAGCTCGTTTGTTCAAATGGCTACCCAACTTTTTCCGCAATATTACATTCAGACATTTCTGCAACGAGGTCAGAACCCACCAAAAAAGCCTGAACCCTCAAAGATCTACTCATCCCACACAAATTATCTCATTCATGTAACGAGCACATCCAGGCTGGAACAAATTCTCCTCAACAGCTCAAGTGTACCTGCAAACGCTCTGCACTGGTACACATCAGAGCTGTAAAGAGCAGCTATCTTCTGGTCTGTTTTGGGGGAAAATGGGGAAATTGTGGATTAAATGAGACCTCTTTGATGGCTCTTGAGATCACTTTTCTGGTCCTGTCGACCTAATATTGAGCAAATAGGAGAAGAGACAGGACAACAGAGGGTCATAGTGCTGTCGGTAAAGAGTCTCACTCCAGCTCACGGCTTTCCATGGCACCACTGTTCAGCTCTGTGCAATAATTTGCCCTTTTATTCTCTCCGTCTGATAAGAGGCATGGAGAAATGTTGTTATATTATTAGCTAGCAGCGAGCCACCTTTCTTCACTACAGCCTACACACAGACACACATACACACAAAAGTACTCAAAAGACATAAAACCTGACAGCAAGACTTCGCAATTTGTGTCTGGGTGACAGATAATGAGATTACAAAAGCCCTCTTTCTTAGACATACACACACACACACACACACACACACAGGCAAATATACATGCTCACCCTCTCTCACAAACATCCACACAAATATACATAAGTAAACAGATGTATATGGAGCCTCATAAACACACACACACACACACATACACACACACACACATACATTCAATTTACAGACTCAGTTTAGATGCAGATTGAGACCTCTCTTGTTTGTCCTCTGGGAGATCTAATGAGTGAGGTGATTAGAGTATTTTTTTCTCTTTTTCTGCATGAATTGAAAGTTACCGTGAGGGAGGAAAAAAAAAAGTAAACACAACATTTCTCTTTGTGAGTTTGCCTTAATGAGCACAGTGAGAGAGTCAAAGTAATTTCAAATTACATTTCAGATTTTCCAGAGAGATCATTTAAATGGTTCGTATGATTGCGTTTTAGATCTTGTAAAGGGAATGTACACTCTAGTTGACATACAGACCCCATAGAAGAACTCGAAATATTTGAGACGACTTTTTTTTTTTTTTATGCATGTCTTAAACGAACTTTTTGGCTGTCGTCATTAAGTAGTTAATTAATTATGCAGTAATTACATGAGTGGGTGACTTTCACAGGTCGTAGTTTAAGTAGTATCAAGTATGAATTCGTTGAAGTAGTTTATCCTGTCTTAAAGACTCACTTGAAAGAACCACCAGTGTAAATCCAGATTACTGATGGAAAAAAACCCCATATGTAGTAACAATCAACACTACCGATGAGAGCTTATATGAGCCCATGCGTCCATAGGAGTAAACTTCTCATTAATACCCAGTCAGAGCACACATCAGTGTGCAACTAGAGATGCATTTCTGTCCAGAAAATGTGAATGTGATTACCTTGCAGCATCAGCTTTTGAATGAGATTTCATAACTGGCTTGTGCTGTAAGTCTAAATACAATCAATCGCTTTGCGGAGCAAAAGACCATCGAATCCAATTATCGACGGCCGCTGTGTGCAGGCCCTCGTTGTACCGCTAGAGACCTAAAACTTTCTCCATTCATTTTCAAGGGGAAAGTAAGCCGTTAAAAACGGCGATTAAAAAAAAACCCAAAAAACAGTGGACCAATCCATCAGCGGTACACGAGCACACTACTACGCATTAGGACGGACCTGTTATCGCTACTATGGAATCGATATCGCGAAAAGTGCAAGAGTAGTTACGTCGAGAAAAACGAGCGAAAATGCAAAAACCTTGTCCATTCATTTTCAATGGAGCACTTCACCATCACATAATTACACACTTTCCTCTTAATCTTTCTGATGTTTAACAGTTGAAACTCAGAACAGAGTCACGATTTGTTCAAAAACCCTTTAAGTAGTGAGTGTACCATCTAAACCAATATTCGTTCTGTGTGTGTGTGTGTTTGCGCGTATGTGTGTGTGTGTGTGTGAGAGAGAGATAGAGATAACTGAACAGAGCTTTTAATCATTTAGAACAAGAACAACGATTAAACAAGTGTTTCTATCCTCTTTTCTCAGGGATTTCCCATGGGCTTGAGCGACGGACACATTTACACGTGGACGGACGGACTGAGGAGGAAAGACTGGCATGACAACGAGAGCATCAGGAAAGACGAGCTGCGTGTCGGTACGTCCTGTGAAACAGAAACAAAAAAAAAACGCGGGATGTAGAACCTTTTTTTCTTTCTCCTCCCTCACCTCCCAACCCCCCCCCCCCCCCCCCCCCCCGCCTGCTCCTTCTCCTTCTCCTCCTCCTCCATCAAAGACGGCCCTTCTGCTGCCAGCATGCCAAAATCCCTCATCATTACAGCACAATTTCTTTTTTTTTTTTTTTTTTTTTTTTTACCAGGGAGGTGAAAAAAAAACAAAGTAACGATGATGATGAGGAAGACATTTTTTTTTAATGTCTTCCATCTCAGACAGGACATTGCTTAAGCATCTCTGCCAGACAGCCTGTCTAGCTAAGGGGCTTTATTGATCTATGTGAATTTACTGTGTATTAATATTGTTGGTGTCTTACTTTTTCAGCGTGTTAAATTTTAAGATGTATTAGGTTCTCAGCGGCCTAGCCAGATAAATGACATTGGGGACGTCCCCTCGGGCTGCCTCCACGCTTCTTTTACCAAGAATCACAAAGTATGACAGTGGGTTTTATTCCAATTGTGGCATAGTAATGACCATGTGACAGAAATTCACTTATTTCAGTGAAGAATTATGGACTTTGGAGTCAGTGACAGAGAAAAGATACATTAACTGCCAACGTAATCTGAATACACCATTAAGATTCTATAACATTCACGACAACATTCTTCTTATCTTGCTACTTTGTGTTTCCAGTCATTCTACTACAAAATGATGTTCTCTCCTCATAGAGACCTTGTTGTGTTGCTTTAGCAATATCAACAATGTCAAATGTTCACAAAGTTGTCTTAGCTTTCCTCCGGGTGTGCTTTTAGGTTTGACGAGTTTATTTATTTATTTATTTAATTACCTTTTATTGAAATCATTTTTGGACTGTCACATCCTACCTTACTCTCTACTAGATTCTATACCTTCGGTGTCATCTTTGGTACCTAAAGACAACCGGCGACATGTTACTTCCACAGACCTCAGAAGTGACTCCTACCGCAGGCCTCAGGATCAACAGATTTGACTCTGTAAGATTCAGTTATCATTACAAGCAAATGCAGAACTTTGACTAATATCATACATGGCAGGAATGGAAAGGAGACAGGATCTCATTTAGTTTGAACGACTTTGACTGACAGAAAAGAAGGAAAAGAACAGAAAAGAAAGGAGCTCGAAAGAGAAGCAGAGTTGTCAGACTTGACTCTAGTAGGCGTCAACTCCGTGGTCTAATAGACCGCCATGGAATGCGTTCTGTGCCGCCTGATGATAGTCACTTTCAGGACTAGTAAGCATAAGCATGACAGGCAGACTCTTTTGGATTTGAGTCCACTCTCCATTAGATAGATTAACAATCAGAGAAGAGAAGAGAAGAGTAGAAAGCTTCTGTAATGTCAGAGTGATGTGTTTTGCGGATAAACACATTAAAGACAGTCGTCCGTCAGAGGAAACGCGTTCCCGGCGGGTGAATCCCATAGCCGTTTGGAGCGAAAACGTGTTTCGCAAGTCAGTGGGACGAATAAAGTGATTAGTGGGCTTTGACACCGAACTCTCTATCACTCCAGCTCTAGGCAAACCCTCCACATATGGTCGTCTCCCTCCAACTGTTCTCTGTTGTCCTGCTTCATCAGATCTCTTCGCGCTTTCATTGTATCTGACCCATCTCGGCACCAACCATCTGGTGGTGACATATCTTATTGCATTGATTAAAGCTTTGTATTCATTTTTGATGAATCGAACTAATTTTAGACATGAGCGTATGAAGACTGAATGAATTATGGATTTGCCCCGTTCACTCATATGTGATCAACAAAATTTAGCCGAGGTGCTGGTGGGTATTTCTGTGTGTATTGTTTTTGTGTGTGTGTTAGGCTACAAGTTGTGCATCGTGAATTTGTCGTGAGAACTTTAAAAGTTAATAGATATAGTTAGATCTTAGCAAAATATGCAATGAATTAAATTTGAATGGCCAAGTTTTTGTTTTTGTACTTGGAGTTATAAAAATCAATATTTCAACATTAAAAATACATCAAGCGCACATCAGTTTGACAGTTTCAAAGCACAGTACATATTTAGGACCTGTCATGAGTGAAGATTACAAACAGTGATTAAATTAAATTTTTTTTTTTTTTCTTTTTGGTAATACTGTATCAAAAATATAGGATATCCTCGGAAGCCCACCCAGACAAAGAAAAAACAAAACAAAACTTTTCCTCTCAAATATTAGTAGAATCTCTAGACTTCTATTAACTCTCCATCAAATTGTTTCACAATGTTATTCAAAGCTGAAGAGTGTGAAACATTAATATTGAACATTCCTTCGTGTGGGAGTCACAGAATACATAATTTTGTATAATGATTTATTTTTTGCTCTTTCCTGTGTAATCCTGAGGGACAATGCTCCGAGAAGTGGGCGCTGTTTTTTTTTTTTTCTTTTTGTCCTTTTGCAGTAATTATGCGTGTGGGGAGATGACTGACTCTCCACACAACGCGCTGATGGATGTGTGTGTGTGTGTGCGTGTGTGTGTGTGTGTGTGTGTGCGCGTGTAGGGAAGGCACCGGAGACCGAGTTTATTTAGAATCTGTCACTCTGAAAGAAAGAGAAAAAATGGGTTTGATGACATATGTCACTGAATTGTCATCTGGACCCACTCATAATGATGTCGGCAGTCAAATTAGACACGGATGTGACACTTCAAAAAAAAAAGCTGGAAACCAAAGGGGAAACTTTGCATCTTGTGCTGAAATTGACTCTTATTATTCTTGTCTGAAAGGAGAATTGTTCGACTGTGCGGCTGCGTCTGTGTGTTTATGCCACTAATTCTAGGAGCCTTATCGTATTTTGAACAATACATTGTTACACAGGCTTCAGGTTTTTCCCCTCTCTCTCTCTCTCTCTTTTTTTTTTTTTGTTTGGTTGTTGTTGTTTTTGTTTTGGAAACTTGCCATTGCTTTCACATCAAACGCGGCACTTTGAATTTTTGCTTTCTCAGGCAGAGTGATTTTTGGTTTTTTTTTTCAAAGGACAAAAGATGTGTCAAAATGAATTAACTGGATGTTGGTGATTAAGGGTTTGTTTTGGCATCCTGTTCTCTAGACAGCGTTTTGCCTGTTTGAAATATGAAAATATGAGATATGAAATATGAATAGGACTGCTTATTAGAGCAGCATCTTAGAAACATATGCTTCATAAAATTCTGCTTGTGTATAAAAAAAGGAAAGAAAGAAAAGACCCACCCCCCCCCCCCCCCCCGAAAAAAAACAAAACAGAAACAATAAATTATTCTTTATGAAATCTCGAAAACAATGATCTTTGATTTTGCCGACTTGGGATGCTCTAAATAAAGTTCCGCTCTGTTGTCAATTTCACTGTATCTCAGCTTTTCTCTGTGTTGTGGAATGTTTTAAGTAATGAAAGGAGGGGCTGAGTGACAAGTCACGCCTTCTTATCAGAAGCAGTAGCCCAATGCCCAGATTCATGATGACCAGTCCCGCCTCCCTGAATGTCAGTAATGGACACTGTACAGCTGGAGCCAACAACAGGGTCAGCGCACTAGAGCTGACACATTATAACATCCACGTCTTTAGTTAAGGCTTTATAAAAAATACAGACTCTTCCAGCAAGCCTGGTGAGACGTGACTCTGTTACTGTCGAAATGTCAGATTAAGTTTAGCAGTTTATCCAATGTGGAGACAGTAACGTAATGCATGCAGTCTGCTCTTGGTGAAGACAGCAGGTACGGCGACTGAGTTTATGTACAGATTACAGATTAAGGATCAGATTTACTTAATCTGTGTGCTTGAGTCTAGGAGGTCAGTGATCAGTCAAGAGTCACTGCATTTGTGATGTTCTAATCCCTTGCCTATATATTTATTTATTTATTTACTGCATTTGACCTATAAATACAATGTTATTTATGTTTTTCATCACCTTGTTCTTATCTTTAAACAAAACCGTCAATGAGGCATTCAGTGTGTTTTTTTGACTGAAATTCATGGTGTATCCTGGTGTAAATTCAGTGTTAGTATCCTTGACTGGGAATGATAATGGGAGTACATGAAGCTACATTTACAAGCTTTAGCATCTTGACTGGGAATGATAATAGGAGTACATGAAGCTACATTTACAAGCTTTAGTATCTTGAATGAATCCAGTGTTAGCATCTTAAAACTCAGCTTTCGCAAACTGTGGGCTGCACACTGTAAGCCTGAATAAATTAGCAAAAAAAGATAAAAATAAGGCAATTGATTGCTTTAAAATGTTTAAGTTAATTAACTCAAAAGTGAGAAGTTTTCAGAGGTAATTCTTTAAAGTTATAATTGCTTAAACTACTTAACATTCAAATTACTGATTATATCCTCTCAAATATTTTAGCAATATGTAATAATAATGTAATATTCGCATGAATAATGAAATTAAGGTACTAGGATGGAACCTTTCAAGCTAAAACATTGTCTCTATTTCACGCTTTTCTTACGAAACCTCAACCTAAATCCAGGTCGTCATCTCTCAGAGCTGATGGTGCTCTTCAAATCTGCACTTACCAAGCTCATTCAGAGACATTGCTGTGGTTATCCAAAGGCAGTCAACCCCCCCCCATACAATATGAACATGTGAGATAGAGAGTCTGACTTAAGAGGCGTTCAGTCATTATCTCACAGATGGTAGCTTTGCACCATTGGCTTGTCACCTAAGCACTGCACCTAATGCAAAGTAGTTGTAATGAAGACTGTAGCGACCATTCTCTTTTTTAAAAAAACTCTTTTCAGTCGCTGTAGAAAGTTTGCTAGGTCAAATGTAAACAGAGGCACCCCATAATGCACCGCGGTGCTGACATCAAATGTTGGAACTTCATAATTTTTAATTATAGCGACTTAATAATCTGGAGTTCATATTACTTAATCCAAAAGTGATTTGAAATGAATCAAAAGTTTTTATTTTGCATAACTCAAAATTGGATTATAACAACTCAAAAATCTTAAACCAGTAGAACTTAAAAGGACATTTTATATTTACACACTTACAGAATTAGAACTGTGCAAGCCTGTCTTTTAACATGTACAAACGATATTAGCAAATCATCTAACTTACCTCACTCTTTCAACACTTAAACACTCACTGACATGTTTTAGAAACACACACACACACACACACACTCACTGACTCACACACAGGAGTCTCTAATTGTTTTCTGTCTGGATCTCTTTCAGGGAAAGGGGAGCAGGGGAAACCGTTTCCTCTGGCGGAGGACGAGTGTGATGACTCGGTGTACAAAGAGAATGGTTTTAACATTTACGTGAGCAACAACATCGCTCTGGATCGCTCCCTCCCTGACATCAGACACCCAAAGTGAGTATAGCTAACGCGAAGCCTTTGCCTCAAGGCATACGAAGAATGTGATGAGAGAATGTGCGTCTCGGTCTGTTCCAGCAGGACTACGCGTCATCGACATTGATGTCGATCCAGCACCGGAAAACAGCGCTTCCTTTGGTTAACTCAAAGCTCGTTAATCGGTCCCTAATTGAATTAGGTGTGCCAGGAATTGCAGACATTCAAAACGAGGCCTTTAATAAAACGGGCATGCGCAGTACCTATGACAGTCTTTTTGCAGGGGTAAAAATTTCCTAGAGTTAGTTGGTTTTTATTAAAGGCTTAATTTACATTCATTAACACCTGCAGTAGTACAGCTATCTAAGAAATGGAACTGCTTTTTCGCTCCTGTCATTTTTACATACATTTTCTCAGGTGAGTGCTCTCAGTGATTTCCCTTTTAAATAGACTGAAAAAATCGATTAAATATTCGGGAAATTGTCACGGGGATGCCGTGCGGTGGAGGCTCGTCCATTGAGGAAAGGGAGGACCGTCCTCCCCAAAATGTCAGAAAAAAAGGCAAAGAAATCGTCTCCCCGACTTGACTTGACTTGAAATAATGACAGCACCCCCTACCGCAATTTAAAGTTAACGTATTGACCTCCCCAAGCCTCCCATTGATGTCCATTATAAATAGTTGCTACCCCAGTGGCTTGTGAGTCCTGGCACTGAATGGCAGTACTAGGCTCCGGATTGAGCCCCCTAATATCAGTGAACCAATCAGCGGAGCTGACTTCGCTGGTGAATACCCAATCAGGGTGTTTAGGGAGGGGTTATCAATGAAATCATGCAAGAATCTTGTCTTGTGTCGGTAGTCATACAGCACGTCTTGTTTAGACGTGTTTAATAAATACATGATTTCACTGGTTGGACTACAGTGAGAAGGTTAGGGTCAAAGCGGCAGGGAGACCAGTTCCAAAAATCGAGATTACCAAACCAAATGCTAAGGTCAGTGTGTTCAACACCACATGGCATGAGAAATACCCATGGCTCACTGGCAGCCTAAAGAACAACCATCTGTATTGTTGGCCTGGCCTGTTAATGGGGAACTCGCAAACATGGTCTGTTCAGGGATTTAGTGATATCACGATCAATGTAAAGACCACATTGGTGCTGCAGTTAAACTAAACTTGGCTGGGCAGGATGTCAGTCGGTCAAGTTGCGGATGAGGGTGTATGGTTGTATATGCCCTCACCAACACCAACACCACCACCATCACCAAACTTCACCAAGCGCACCCTCCCTCCTCCCATACTCTCACAACCACCAGTCGCCACTGACGCCATGAAATACTGCCATGAAATACTTAAGAACCCCAGTGAAAGATTTCTAAAATATTTTGGAACAGTTTTATCCAAACAGTTTTATTACGAAAACTAGATATGGAAACGTTTATCCAGAAGTCCGGCACGGCCTGCAAACATGTCATAAATAGGAAACGGTTCTTACGAGTTCTATCAAATCTCCATATCTTCCTCGCAGTCTCCAGCGTACATTATTCATGCGGTCTCCATGAAGGATGACTGGAGTACAATGCCATAATCAGAGATTAAATGAATGCACAGCAAATGTACAATATCTCAGCGCACGAAAGACCTCTTCATTCAGTGGATCTGGATTGAAGCCAGTGCTTTAACATCCGAAGATCAAAGCCAGTCTGGATGAGGAGTGCTGTTCCGGGCTTTGAGCTCGCTCCGTAACGGAGGAACGTGTTCTCTGTACGCCGTAGCAAACGAGCCCGGTGACGGACTGATCAGTAATTGTTCTTCGAAGCCCCCAGAACCACCGCGCGACGCGAGAAACCGACGGATCCGCATCGTTAGCGTCTGTCAAAAAAAAAAAAATCTCGTTCGACGTGTTTTTTTTTTTTTCCCTGTTGGGCCAAAACGTGTAGGCTTATCTCTATATCTTGCATTTGGATCAAAAGCTATCGGACCAGATCGTGTTCGTGTTCGATTGTAACAGGGCTACTGGTAGGAAACAAGGCCCCGCCCTCACCTCGTCCCCACCCGTTCTTCAAGCCCCAGCAGTCAGCCATGCGCAATTATATCCCTTTCTCTTTTGAGACACAGTCTATCCTTTGTATTGGCTTTATAAATATGCACTTGAGAGTCTTTGAACGTGTTTGTGTGCGTTGCTGCTCTTCAGTACTTCAAGGTTAGATAATCCCCCATATGAGTTTGTGAGGTCATGGCGTATTTGAGCTGTAGGAGTGGTTGGATCTCTCCCGTCCAACTCTGCTTTCATATTCTCTCTGATAACTCTGAAATCTTCTAAATCCCCTCGTGGACTCCCGTGCGTCATAAACGATAACCAGCCTCTAACTGCAGGATCTGGTGTTGATGCTCAGGTTTGTGGGCACCTCACTAAACCTGCTAAACCCAGTTAATATGAGAATAGCTAGCATGAGCTGTTGAACACCATTTCTGTATCGTCACATTGACTGTTTATACAGCTGATTCACAGATAGAGATGACAACACAGTAATCAAAACAGTGAGTCATTAAAAAAATAATGAATTAAAAAAAAAAGAAAAAAGAAAGAAACGTAGACAGTTTGTTGTGTCTGCTGTGTGGCTGATGGCGAAATTCCCACTAGCTCTCAAGATAATACTTTATATTTTAAGACATACAAATTGGCCAGTATGAAATATGAAGCTGTCCTCTAAAGCGTATCATGATGGAGGATAGGAGTGGGAGGGAGAGTCGAAATAAACAAACGAAATTGGCAGGACAATATAACCCCAAACGCAGAGTTAATATTTAAAATCTAAGATTTAATTTTTAGTGCCAAAGACAATGCGACAGCTTTATTGCCTTTTTTTTCTCCAGCTTTCGCTTTTTTTTTATTAGACCTTAGAGAAGATGCAGTTTTTTTTTAATTCAGTTCCCTGTGATGGCTTTCTTTTCATTCCTTTTTATTTTCCTTTTTTGTTTTTTTTTTAGATCTTGTCCAGTCATGTTGTTGTCAAGAGATGTTTTATGATCCATTTCCTGTTGGATAAAGATGTGAGGTTTTTTGTTTTGTTATTTGTTTTGTTTTTTATTTTAAGAAAACAAACAAAACAAACCCCTCCCGACTCAGAACTCAAACCAGGCATTTTCCAGAGATAGTACGTGACGTGACACTACCATGTTCCTTCTGGGTTTGTGACGCTACCTGGCTATTACTATGCAAATGGATGGCCCTTTTCTCCTGAGCGGTATTTCCTAACTCTGAATCATCTAACAGGGTGAGACAAAGCCTGCCCCCCCCCCTCCCAACGCCCCACCTCCACCCCCATGTTAGCTCCAATCTCCAATCCCACATTCCGTTAAACGCCGGAACAGGTGCTGAGCTTTCCCGTCTGTTTTTATTTTAACGTTCTGTTTTTATTCTCCAGTCTCCAATAATAAACCGTTAATAAAGTTCTGCCAAGCTCTTCAGAGAAACAGTCATTTTAATAGAGACGTGTAAATTAGAAGCTGACTTGTCAAGTTTGTTAGGAAGGTAAATTAGAAGGTCCTTACACCAGCTGTAAAATGCCTCTCCGTCTGCCAATTGCGGCTTTTGTCGAAATCCAATTAACATACAGAATTCTGAACGGTTTATTAAGTGCCCAACGCTGGAATGGCTCTTTAAACGTTGATTAATGTTGTTAGTTAGATCACCATTCACACAACGGTAGTTCAATTCACCGAGTCTATTGTTCGCAAATATTATTTTACAGTCTGGCGATGTGCAGGATGTGTCGCAAACATTCCACAGATGTCTGCCCTGCAGTCTTGTTCGCTGTGCCAGAGATTGAGACTGGGCTTCTGTTCGTTCGAAGAATGCGTCGCTGAAACATCATTTATAAAACTTAAAATGGTTTAGCCAGACCACAATGCTGTTATGCTGTCTGGCAAGTAAGTGAATATAAATGACTCAGCTTCCAAAGTAAAGATGTCTTTAGCTTTGTTTGATGTTGCTTTTCTAATCGATGATTGTGGATTGGCCACGGAGTCATCTCTTTACTCCTGGTTAAAGGGAGGACGGGAGATCCGCAGTACTCCGCCCTCGACCACCTTGAGGTTAGAAGCTCTGGAGAAAAGCGCGCTCAGTGATTGGTCAAGAAATGTATTATGTAAATATGATCTATCAGCAGTTGCTCTTTTTTGCAGATTACGATAACAATTCAAATCTGAATCGCAGTGTTTTTTGCCCTTGTTCTCTCACCCCACAAGTCTGCAGATCATCTTTGAAAAGAGCACTTGTATTTAAGTGAGTGCTTTTACCTTGCCTGTAATTGCAGCGGTCTAGTAGAAACAGTCACAGTAAACAGAAACAGAAACAGTATGTTTTCAAAAAAAAAAAAAAAAAAATCAAACACGCTTACACGTATATAAGAAAACGACTTGGGCGTTACATTCTGAATATCCAGACTGATCCTGACTATTTTTGTCTTGCAGCTGCAAACAGAAGCTCTATCTGGAAAACCTTCCCAACACCAGCATCATCATTCCTTTTCATAACGAGGGCTGGTCTTCTCTCCTGCGAACCATCCACAGCATCATCAACCGTACTCCCGACCACCTCATCGCTGAGCTCATTTTAGTGGACGACTATAGCGACCGAGGTAGGCTCCAGCTTCTCGCCTCCTGGCTTTTTTTTTTTTCCTTTTTTTTGTTTCCCCGCTCTTTGTGGCTTCCCTGTCAGACCATTATTCTCCTGCATTGTCGGGCTTCGACAATGGCCAAGCAAAGAGGACCGGCCAGGGTTATCTGTGAGTGGCCCCCGTATCGTTCTCCCATTGTCGCCCCCCCCCCCCCCCCCCCACAAGCGCGAGAGGTAGCTGTCAGTCACGTGTGGTTGACGCTCTTCTGGCCTTGAGAGTCATGCAGGAAAACCCAGCAGAACAAAACCGAATGAAAGAACACGCAACAATGCCTTTCTCCGTGGTACAATGCTGCACAGCGGAGAACACGGCATAGAAACAGCGTGGTGCTGCGATTCGGTGAAATGGGGGAGGGTTTCTACGCTTTATTTTGAGGTTCCCTCTGCGTCTGTATCAGGTGGTATAGCAGTTTGCGGTTAGGGCATGTGTTAGTGCTGGTTTAGCATGGGAGTGATACATTTGTTTGGTTTTTGACGTGAAGGCCTCAGGGAGAGGCCGTATTCGACGTGGGCGACCGAATGTGTGTTTGTGTGTATGTGCTGAAGCTGGGTGATATTATCCGCTATTTATTCATCATTCGCTTTTTGCCAAGGACGTTGTGTTGGCTGTAGGTCATTACATAACCGAAACACAGACATGGCCTGTTCCATCGTGTTCCGTGTTCCGAACACATTCCATCCTAAAGCGTGTCATTAATCGTAACTCTCTGAATTCCTCCCATACTGTGACTAATGCTAAAAAAAAAAAAGATAAGCCAGCTTCTTTACCATTACTTACATGTAGCTGCCAAATGTCTTAGGCAGACATCAGTGGACTGGAGCGTGGCTGAACATTTTCTGGTGCGTTAGGCAGAACAGGGGGCACATTGGCCTTTCTCTGGCAGTTTGATAGTGTGCTTATACGAGCCGTGGAACTCTTCCGAACAGATTTTTGACCTGAAGGGAGAATGGTAATGAGTTTTACAGCGTGCATTTCAAGGGGAAGCGGCTGAGAGGTCAATGGTTATGTTCCTCCAAATCTGTTACATGCATACGATATCGATCTACGAGTTCAGTTCATTATGTAAAGTTTCTGAATAGTTATCCCGGTATTATTGATCGTAATCTGTACGCTAAAAAAGACAGAGTGTTTAGAGAGCTCCAGATCAGATTGTGTGCCCTCCTGAAATATCTATATATTGATACTGATGTTTTGTGAACTAGTGCTGTGCAATGCTTTATTTCCTTTTGTTCTGTGGCACAGTTAGCAGCGGAGACTTGTAAGACCCTTTGGGTAAGAGAGTCAGTTAGCAGGTGATTTAGTGAGTGAATGAGTGATGGAGCAAACTGCTGAACGAACGACCGAACGAAAGAGTAAATAAAAGAGGAGAGAGAGGGAGAGAGAGAGAGAGAGGATGAAAGAGACCAGGGGAATGCCTAGTCGCACGACACTGCGATTCCAAATCGGAGTAGGTTTGGCTTCGCTCAATGGGACGTGGAAAAAAAAAAAAAAAAAAATACTCTAGAAACAAAAACATCCTCTCCTGTCACCACCACCACCACCAGTAGAACTCCCAGTGTGTCCGCGGGCGATCTTCACACATACTGGAGGTCATCCACAGCTCGCAGCTTTCACCTTCTATCTGTGAAGACAGCGGCATGTAGCAGAGACTGTCCAGAACTATCAATCATCCAGCTAAAATGAGAAAAGAATTCCTATTAGCATAGAGAAGAGGACAGTCAGAGATGACTGACAGGATTCTAGAACTGTCTGTCCATCATGACTTAAAATGCAAACAGAAGAGGAATACAAATTAGGTCGGCACGAGACGGAGGCCGTTGATAATAAGGCCTTTTTTTTTTTTTTTTTGATCGATGTCCAATGATGCTAAATAAATAAATATACTGTCAAACAAATAATGTTTAACTTCCCGTGGACTCAGTTTAATTGGATGACGGGTTTCTATAGAAATGCTGAGTATGCAGGGAAGTGTGTGTGTGTGTGTGTGTGTGTGTGTGAGAGTGTGTGTGTGCGTGCACGAGCGAGCAAACATGGCCTTGAGGTTCAGCGTTTCTGTCTCCGCTCACTCTCCTTGTCTCAGTTTCTTTCTCTCCCTCCTTGCTTCCCTCAGTTAGGCATGCTTATATACATATATGCACACACACACTCACGCACAATCTCTCTCTCTCTCTCTCTCCTTTTCTCTCTCTGGCTCTCTCCCCTTCTCTTTTTCTCCTCTCTCTCTTTGTCTTTCCTTCCCCCTTTCAGTTAGGCATGCATATATACATACACATGCACTTACACATGCACACACACTCACATTGAAACTCTCTCTCTCTCTCTCTCTCTCTCTCTCTTCGTCTTTCTCTCTCAGAAGACAAATCCATCTTCGTGGAGAGGAGAGGCTCTTACGAGAGATAACCATTTTCCTCCGCTTCTTAGGGTGCGCCAAGAGCCACCGCTGGGTTCTCATTAAACGTGCCCGCAAATTGAATTCATTCCACGGGTTTAATTAATTGCAAAATGTCCTCTCACTCAAGCCTCCGGCATCATCTGGAGCACCGAAGGTGTTCCGTTCTCAAAACACTTACTTTTCACTCAACCCCAAAGCGCCTCGGTAACCTGCAAAGAAGAAAAAAAAAAAAGAATAAACACCACAAGAAGTTAGTGTGTTTACAAAAGCTAAAATCTCAATCAGTTAATGATTAGAAAGCAATTCCACATTCCCACTAGTAGACCAAATTTAATTACTTGTAATTAGAGTCTAACTTCACCAGGCTTTCTAATGAAGTGATATCGGAGAAATTCCATGCATGACTGAAAGCGTTTATGCCGTTTAATTCTTGAATACATATAAAGTCAATACCCATTCTCTCTAAATACAAAAAAAGTCCATTACAGTTCTATGGGGCTATATACCTGTATTGGAAGTAGTGTTGGCCATAATGATAGTGTTTTGGTAAATGTTTACGCTGACCTTAAACGTGAGCCTTAAGTGTGTCTGCACAGATGCCTGAAGTGATGAGCACACTTAAGGCTAATGGAGTGTTACAGAAACACAGTTACTGGTTGCCCTATGGGAGCTCTGTGTGTGCGTGCGTGCGTGCGTGTGTGTCTGCGTGTGTGTGTGTATGTGTGTTTGTGGAAAAGAGGAACCGCATCATTGCTAAAGGCAGACTATCCTTGCGCTTGTGAACACTTTGATGTGGTTTTGTTTTTCTAGTTTTAGGGATCTGTGTTTGTAGTTGTTACTGGCCATCTGTAGCCCATTTTTCAGAATGCTAAAACAGACAATTAGTTTGACACTTGGGACTTTCTTTTCTTTTTTTTTCTCTTTCTTTTTTTTTCGACTACATTGGTGTTTCTGCACAAACATATATATCAGCACAGATCATGCGTCATTACACACAGGCATGCGCACGCACGCACACACACGCACGCACGCACGTACACACACACACACACACACACACACACAAACACAGAGTTTCACGCTATTAACTCTGACACTGAGTGATTATCATGCGGCAGGTTTTGTATGTGCTAGGAAAAAAAACCCCAAAAAAAAACATGTATATATTGCCAAGTCAAACGTGTTCCCTTGGCAGTGCACTTTTGAATGTCCTTGAGCTATTGTTTAGATGACCCAGACTAGCTGAATGATAAAAAAAAAAAATCACAATGTCAGTAAGCTTTTCATTACTTTCATGTTCTGACATGTGTGTGTGGTGAAGTACAAAAAAAGCAAAAAGAGAATCAAATGTCTTAGTACCAGACCCAGTGAGTTTGTGGCAATTAAAGAGAGAGTAATTATTACAATCATTCCACCACCCACTGAAATCTGATGCCTACACAAAGAGAGACTTTTCCTCCCTCCGCTACAGGAAATCACCTGAAAGAAAAGACTAGATTATCTGTCATCTCTTTCTTATTCTGTCAACATATCTTTGCACAGGTCCTCACCAAGCACGTATCAGACACACTCTCATACATGCACACATTATCTCTCTCTCTCTCTCTCTCTAACAGAGAGTCATTCATATCTAGACTTTCCTGATTTCCATTTGTATGACTGTATGGGAAAGACAGAAAGCAAAAAAGAGAGAAAGAAAAAGAAAAGAAAGGAAGAAGGAAAGACAGAAGCGAAGAAAGAAAGAAGGATGGATTTTATGATTCATGTGAGACCTGTGATTTAATGCCCTGTTTAATTGTATGCTTTATCTTTGGCTATTAGTTAAAGCCAATTACAATCACAAACGGTGAGGGGGTAAATCAACGCCAAAATACAGGGATTACCTCTGCAATAAATGAATCAAGGTGAACGGAAAATCCATGGGCTAATGGCTTACACTGCATACGAGGGCTCTAATGTGCCCTAAGCCAGGCAAGGCTGAAGATCAGCTCTAAGGATCAATGTTTGTAAATCCCAATCAAAGCTGTTTTTCTCGTGCTAATTATTTAGGCCAAAAAAAAAAAGAAGAAGAAGAAGAAGAAGAAGAAGACGAAGAAGTGCAAAGTTTGCCCAGATACCGCTGACCTGTAAAATAAACGATTTCCAATTCTTAAAGTTCATCGTTTAAAAAAAAAAAAATGTTTTAAATTAAAGAATTAATCAAGTCATTTATTTGTTCGTTTACCGCAAAATAAAAGCCCCATTTATTTATTTATTTATTTATATCCCACAAAATTAATGTGACCCTCAATCTTCTCTTGGAACAAATTGAACTTAAGGAAGAAGCACTTTCTCTCTCTCTCTCTCTCTCTCCAAGGAAAAAACCTGAAAAAAAACCTGTCATGCCTCACCTTTACTAAAGGATAATCGCTGGACCGTAGGCTCCATAAAACATGAGCTGATGGTGACAGTTCTTGCAGCACTGCCAATTCAAAAGAGGAGGTGGACAACACAGGGAAAAAAAAGAAAAGAAAAAGAAAAGAAAGGCAATCTCTGAATCTCCGTGCATTCCTCTCTTTATCTCTGTTTATCGCTAAAACAGATTTTCCGCGCGGTGACAATAGGGGCGTCTTTGTGACGGCTCGAACTCCCTGCGGGTGACGAAGCTGCACCGATGGATGTCTGACACTGAAGCTTACTGATTGAGCCATGCTTTGACCCACAGAGCTGGACTCAGGGGTGTCTCAGCTCAGCCAATGGGAAGCAGCCGATGCGTGAGATAAGACTCGCCCTTGGACTTTCTGCTGGCTCTGCAAAGGCCTCTGGGAGGAGGTGGCGGGGGGGGAGTGGGAGTGGGGGGGGGAGTGGGGTGGTGGGGGGTGCAGGGAGAAAATGCCACCAGCTTTCCAGAAATGGCTAGAGATGGGATTGATTAGAATGAGCAAAAGAGACAGTGATGTACTCTTTGTCCCTTTCCTCTGTCGTCGAAAACTCCCAGGCGGCGGAAAAGTTTAAAACAAAATCAATCCCCTCGTTGGCATGTTCAGCCATCCTGTCGATAGTCGTAAGCGCTTGACCTTACTGTTTTGCAGTTTGGGAGGTGTCCTTCAACCCAATTCCTGTCAAAAGGGTTTCCGCCAGCAAAGATTGGCTATATTACTGTACCCATCTATCAGAGACACTATTGAGTGGAGGACTGTCATCTTGACAAGACCACATTTGAATAGACATCAGAGCTGATGACACAGAAGAAAGAAACACATTTTGAGACAGTTTTAGAACTGCCAACTGACACAGTCTTTGCGTTCAGGGTTAAAATGCTTTTATTGTATTTGTTTATTTTCTTTTTCTTTGTGGGTATGGTTCTCTGATGTTTAGTCAAAAAGACTATATTTGTAGCCTCTGTGAATATAGAGTGTTTTGTTTTGTTTGTTTGTTTGTTTGGTTTTTTTTGTAGGTTTGGGGTCACGGACAGGATCATAAACTCATATAATCTATTCCTCTCTCTCTCTCTGTCTCTCTCTCTCTCTCTCTGTATAAATAAATATATATATATAGTTCTTTCTCTCTCTCTCTCTCTCTCTCTCTCTCTCTCTCTCTCTCTCTCACACACACACACACACACACACAAGCATTCTCTCGCCAAAGCTACTTTTCACCCTCCATGCCGCACACGGTGCAGGGGCTGCTGGTAGCCACAGACATGGTTGAGCTTCTTTTGCCATTAAAAGCCTAATGCCCGGACCTCAACCGCTTAGCACCTCATGGCTCTGATCCAGTCGCCTCTGAGGAGACCGGTTTATCTCTCCCTTCCACCTTGGCCGAACAGTGGATCAGCCTCCAGCTGCCTTAAACACTAAAAACACAGATCAGATGTACTGTTTCCTAGGCTATTAGCACTTTGACAGAGCTTCAAGACTAGCACGTATCTTTTTTTGACGGTAGTAACGAGATATGTTTTGTTTATGCGGAGTGATACAATGCTCAATGAGATTAAATTGCCAAGCTGCCGAGGTATTGGTTTTTTTTTTCGGTCTTCCGTGTTTTTTTCGTGTGTTTTTAGCTGCTCACTGCTCACCGGTCGAGCAAGACTGGAGCACAATTAGGTTCGCCTCCGAAATTCAGTGCCTGTTCTCCTCGCATAATGGTCGTCACCCTCAAACAACATGTTCCTTACCTCGTCCTTTATTTTTCATTTTTTCAAAGTCACATCCTTGCAACTGTCAGACTGTCTGAGTGTATAGAGAGAGAGTAAAAAAAAAAAAAAAAGGTAAAATGAAAGGTGAGGGCATTTGTGTATCATCTCCAGAGACTGACACGTGTTCGCTAGCCACGGCTGACCTTAGCGATTCTCTCCGGCGTAATTCCCACTTCGACGCGTCTGCATCCCTCAGATACATCCTGCTGACTGATTGAGGTGCCCATGGTGCGGTGATCACTCATTTTCGACACCCGAAACGGCCGCTTGGAATTGCTCTCCTCACTCTTTCTCGTGTCAGCCTCGGCCACCGCGTGCTTTTTTCCTTTTTTTTTTTTCTTTCTTTCTTTTTTTTTTTTGTTGTTGGGCCCGCTCGCAGCTATTTGGCTCAAATGAGAATAGAATGCAATCTGGCTATAGTTCTCTGGAGAACAAGACAAAGAGAGCGACCAATCAGGTGGCCTGCTCCCATCCCTCCCGTGATGAATTTTGGGGACAAAGAATGCAACGAGAGATTCGTTTTTCTGTGCCGGCTGTTCACATCTGTCAGCTTGTACATTGAAGTCTTACTCCATTTGTAGAGGATTCGCTCTCAAACACATCAACGGCGATGAAACCGGAATGCGCGGCTACAATGGCGTGCACTTGTCGATTGGATGCCCGCGACACTGTTAGCGAGTAGCGCAAAAGTATCAAAAGATTTATGGTAACATTCACTCGAAACCCCCACCTGGGTTTATGACCTGACAGACAAAAAGTGGCCCATAGGGTTGATGGACACAACTCTTTACATGGGGGATGGGGGGTGGGGGGTATCCAATTTTACCCATTCCATCTTGACAAATTGCCTCAGTTACCCAATTTTCAATGTCTGTAGGAGAGCTATGAAATATTCAGAGGTATTGGGCTTGTTACTATGAAGATTAGCTCTTCTGCTCTTTAAAAAAAAAAAAGGTGAAGCCATTAATCAATCACCACCGGAACATTTTCCAGATTATTTGCATCATTACCAAAGCTCTGGCACTTCCAGCCATCTCCGCAGCTGACATCCGCCACGCTGTGGGCGTAAGTGAAGTCCTAATGCAGCAACAAACTTCATTTTCTAGTCCGCGTGAGTGATAATATGCTAGCGAGGGAGGTCCCTCATCGAATACAACAATGGAGTCAGTTCTTTTGTCAGTTTCTACCTTTTTGGTGTTCTTTAGCTCTCAATAACTTGTTTCCAGTACTAGTCGCTCTGCCAGGGAGGTTGAGCCGAGCACTGGGGGGAGGGGGGGGGGGGTGATCTGAAAAGGAGACTTCGTCTATCTTGCTTATCAAGTGCTCTGCATAGCGTTTCTTAGCAAATTCGGATCCTTTGATCCAGCCCGGCCTCAATCAACGACCCGTCTCTAATGAGGTACCACTGTTGATAAGAGCTGTGTGGGACTTGTTCCGATTCAGTGTGAGGTCATTTTCCGTCAGGGAGATAACCTGCCCACTGTAGTCACAACGATAAGGGCTGTTTTATTAAGCTTTGGAGAGAGAAAAAGAGAGACTCCCCTCCCCTCCAAAATGGATTTGGATTTTGTTCAAAATTACGGATGGGTTATCTCTGAGAAGAACTACAGACATTTGCAGAGTAGACCATTGCGATTATCATATCACTGCTTTGGTATCGATTTCCTTTCTCTCGTGATAAAAAATGAATAAATAAATAAAAAAATAAAAACAGCATCAAGAAAATGTTCTAGACCAACACAAAGAGTTTTCACTCCCTCCATTTTACCACACCTCTTGTTCCGTTTGAAGAATCGGTGGGAAATTATTCTCTATTTAGAAGCTATCATGGCTGTGTTCGATACAAAGCCATTATTGTCTTTGAGAAATGGAAGGGCCATCTCTGTGGAAAAGCGATTGTCTGAACGTGTGAGTGCAAAAGTGCACTCTGACGGATGCCGTCTTGGACATATCGACTGAACTTTTTTTTCTTTCCTTTTCTTTTTTTTTTTTTTTTTTTTGCTTTGGCGAGTTTCCATTGAGTAGGCAGAGACTGCTTTTTGGTTATTTTCCTCGTTCTTCTCGGCGTCAGTCGGCCCTAATTGAGAAAAATTGTATTCATTCCACACTGCTTTGGACGGAACGTATTTGGAATGGAATCCTGTTCATTTTGTGACCTTTTGAAAGTGATTTTGTAAATGGAAGGATTGTTATCATTTCTTGGATTGTTGTACGTCGTGATATATAAACGCCGTCTCTACATGAAAATCATCTCCTTTCCTCCCTCTCCACGCGGGATAAAAATCAATAACGTTAACTTTATTTGAAAGCATACAAGGTCGTTGCTTTGCATAAAACAAGAAAGTGTGCTTAACATGATTTTTAAGCTGAGTTAAGATGGGAACTTTGACTTATTCAGTCTGTGCGCTGAACTGACATGTTTTTCAATAAAGTTGGCTAAGTCAATTTTACAGTGTGTAGAAGAGTAGCTCATAGAAGCTGCATTATACATGATTAGTGGCAAATGAAGTCAGGCCTGCAATTTAAAGGACTAACTATATCACCCAGTCGTTTCTGACCTTGCCCTTTTTAATCTGATATTGCATTACTTGTTAAAACAATTCTCTTTTTAGGCATGGGGATATTTTTCACACGTGCTTTCATAGTCTCAGAGAGACTTCATTAGACAAGATGAAACTTAATTTTAGATTATATCTGTGTGTGTGTGTGTGTGTGTGTGTGTGTAGGAGATGGAAAGGCATTTTGCATGTGTTTGTGTGTGACTCTGTGTGTGTTTCTGTGTGTGTGTGTGTGTGTGTGTTACCGTGCATGTGCATGCATATGTTTGTGTATGACTATATTTGTAAGTGTGTGTGTGACTGTACGAGTGTTTGTGTGTGTGTTAGCATGTGAATCGTATGTGTGTGTAGCTGTTTGTGCGTGCATGTATGTGTGTGTGTGTGCGTGTGCGTGCATGTATGTGTGTGTGTGTGTGTGTGTGACTGGCACTAGCGGCAGCCTGTTTGTTCGACTGTTGGGCTGTGTGATTTGTGCTGTGACGTGCTGTGGCATGTGGCTCTGTGTTGGGACTGAGAGCAGAGACACACAGACCATATGTGTGTGTGTGTGTGTGTGTGTTGCAGTGGAGTGCTGCTGCATGCTCAGGCTTAAAGACTGATGAATGTGCTACTCTGCTGAGATGGGCCCATTTGTTACCGTCTGAAATGACAAATCATTGCACGGGGACATCGGGCGAGTTTGTTCACCCGGGCCACCTCCACACAACAAAACCATAGATAATTCTAATGCCCAATGTGTGCAAATGTGACATTTCTTTTATGGGACTGCAGAACTCTCCTGCCTTTCTCTTTTCTTCTCCTTCTCCTTCTTCCCTTTTTTTTTTTTGTTTTTGCTATGGGAATCTACATCATTAAATGTATGGTCCCCAGTTTTGCTCAAAAGTCATACGTTGGAAAAGAGAGGAAAAAAAAACAACCCCGAAACAAAAGAAAAAAAACCCCAAAAGCCCTATGGATCTGCCCAGTGATGGGGGTGTTCTACCTCATTTGCTCTGCATTACCTTGGTCGCATAATTCCGCAAGAGGTTGTTAGAGGGAGACTCCTTTGGGGGGGGGGGGGGGCGTATGTTGGCCTGAATTGAAACTCTTTGTACTTATTGGAATATCCAAGCTGAATGAGGACTGGTACTTGGCACAGATATGCATTTCAAAAGGCGCTGCTATCTTTCGTAGGAGAAAAGAAAAAAAAAAAAGACCGAAAGAAAGAAAAAAAAAAACCTCCTCCTGTGCACGACAGTCGCACGTTTTATCTTCATCTCCCAACCCTTTTAAATAATGCACGCCGCTGAATTACGTTCACTACATTTAAACATTTGATCTTAAATTTTTTTAGATGTGATGTTCCCGTTTGCCGCAAGTTTCCGCCTTTGATTGCAGTTTTGATCGAATTCGCCGCGACTCCCGTCATCTGTGAGCTGAGTACTGTTTAACGAGGACGGTAGCACGCGTGCCAAGGACAGGTCGCAGCGGGAACATAACAGGGGTCGCTCAGATCTGTCGAACTTTAAACGTTTAAAGCCTTAAAAACCAGTCGCTGACGCGATACCCCGCGATGATGCGATAGCGTGACTTGCATGTCGCTAATTGCATTTTAATTGATTCCTCAGATGAAAAGAGACAGTGGTATTAAAAGCAGAGGTGAGTATTGGAATAATTTGAACACCGCTGTATTAATTAAATTGTGAAGTCCAGCTCCCTTATTAAAAATGCAACATAGAAAGAGACTTTACGAGGGAGACTGTCACTACCTGTAATGAAAGCGCTCCCATGTTCTTCTGTGCTCTTGTGTTGAGTGAATTTCAGGGCAGAGGGGTTGTAAGGGGGGGGGGGCTGGGGGTTGACTCAGAGAGAACTTGGGGGCGGGGGGGGAGACGGTGGAAACATTTTGATTGAGGAGAATTGTGTTCTTAACAGTTCCAACACAGATCGGAAGTGTCAGCCCCTGAAGACCTCCTCTCTATCCAAACAAGGTGGACCTCAGCACAAAGAGAAGGAGAGAGAGAGAGAAAGAGAGAGAGAGAGAGAGAGAGGTCTTTCTGCTTACTCGTGCTGAGTAGGAGCAGTTCGATCTCCTGACCCCATCCTGCAGTGAGCCGTCATGCGCCCCTGCTTTGTTTAACATTTGTCTGGCAGGCCGATGTTTTATTCATCCGGACAGGTTAGCCGCGGGATTATTCCGGCCGAAGCCTGTTTTTCCCTCTGTCCGTCGCCACGCGCCCGCGCCTTAACGACGGAACAGATCTGGGTGAGACGGCAGATGTGATGGCAGGCCAGTGACACCTGCCAGAAAGAGAAGCTCCTAATGGGAAAAGAGCAGCTGCCCAACAGACGGCAACTCATAAAAACCCAAAAAAAGCCTCCACTTTACCGGCCTCACGCCGCCCGTCACATGACAGAGGTGCAGGTGAAACGACTCTTTGTTTTACTTTGTCACTAATGAACAGTTGGAGATGATTAAACTGAAGCTCTGGCCTCCTGTCTCCACTCACACCACCTGGATGTTTCTCTCTCAATGACGGCGTGTCGTCGTCACGGCTGCGTTTAATATCGCCGTAGCAGCATTTTCCCCCTTCCTGAAATCTCATTTCTGGACTGAGTTTTACT
Organism: Chanos chanos; assembly: GCF_902362185.1. NCBI lineage: Eukaryota > Metazoa > Chordata > Actinopteri > Gonorynchiformes > Chanidae > Chanos > Chanos chanos. The sequence goes on from NC_044505.1 coordinate 9,712,408, forward strand.
GTATGTTATAGGGATGTCCTGAAGACACGGCAGCATTGAGACACTCTTGTGAAAATGTTATTTCCAAAAAAAAAAAAAAGACAAAAAAATCCCAGAAGATGAGTGCCTGGTGTTCTTTGTCTGAGAAATAATACTTCATTGAGTCGCTGATGTGCTAGAGCAGCAAATTTGCCCACCTGGAGTTGTAAAATATTCATGTCATACCTGGTGTAATGTGGCATTGCTAATGCAGCGTGGTGCCAGATGGCATTTAACTTGGCTGGGTGGCAGCTCTACACAGAGGGCTGTCGTATTTAATGCCAGACAGGCCCGCTGACACTTCACATTAGATCATGTGGACGCTGAAACTTTTATACCAGGGCCCTTTCCCAGAGTTCGGCTTCACGTGGAATGTTATCACTAAATCACGGCCGAAAATGAGGTCACGCTACCTCCACGGATCGAGGACGGAATATTCCGGAAGTTATATTGTTCCTGCAAGAGCTTCATGGAGAACTGTTCCAACAGCCTGTTTCAGAAAGAAAGCCGTTAGTATGCAGTCCGCACACAGCCAGTTCCCGCAGTCATTTCCTGAGGCCTTTATACCTAATTTAAACATTTTAATTGGTTTCATGTTGAGATCAGTCAGAATATAATTTAAAAAAAACAAACAAAAAAAAACCCCAAATGTAGCATCAAAATGCTGGCCAGATTCAACTCAGCATGCAGAATACAGTTAGATACTTCAACGTTATCAGTGTTTTGTTGGGGTTTTTTTTTCTTTTTCAGTTTTATTTCCCTCTCTGAAGTAAAGTTTAATTCATCCTGGCATGAGTTTCACAGTTGCTGTATTTTAATAAGAGTAATAATGTTTTGTATTACTGTTAACATTATATACTGTGATAACTCTTTGCCTTCTCAAACAGCTAGAGTCTTGAGAAAAGGTTTGCAACCATCCTTCAGTGGCTGAACCACAAATCCATTTTTGTACCTGCCAGAGCTAAAAGAGAACATTCTCTCTTATTCTCTCTCTCCATGCCCCTTCCTCTCTCTCTCTCTTCCTCTCTCTCTCTCTCTCTCTCTCTTCCTCTCTCTCTCTCTCTCTCTCCCTCCCTCCCTCCCTCTCTCTCTCTCTCTCTCTCTCCCTCCCTCCCTCTCTCTCTGTCTCTCCATCTCTCTCTCTCTCCCTTCCCCCTCCTCTCTTTCTCTCTCTCTCTCTCTCTCTCTTTGTCTCTCCATCTCTCTCTCTCTCTTGCCAAATCTGTTCATTTTTCTCTCATTACTCCGCAACAACTCCATGGGTAATGAAAAATCACTGTTCTGGAAAAGTCTTGATTTCCAAAGTGTTTGGAGCACAATGACTATTTAAGCAAACACGATGGGGGAAACGGCTGTTTCAGGGCGGGCTCTCAATCATCTCCCCACCTCTAGGTTCTCACTCTCGGGGAGTTGTTTTCAGACCAAACACCCCCCCCCCCCCCCCCAAGCTCTGTGGATTGGATGGTAGATAATATCTGCTATAATTTTCATCGCACAGCACAAAAGACAGTGATGAGTGATGCAGGCGGTGGTGTTGGTCAGTACCGGGATCCGACGAACTTGTTTATCAGAGGTTAAAACGAACTGTGATTGGCTGTTTGCGACAGTGACGTGAGAGTAATGAGCGATTCTCTTTTAGGAATCACTTTATCCAAAGACACCCTAAGATTCCGGACCTTGTTAGAGACGTTTGAATAATCCTGACTGACGGCTTCGCGAACCAATCAGATCGCGTCTCCGTCTCTTGTCACCAAGCGTCGACCACGACCGCGACCGCTTAAAGCGTAGCGAAGAGAAGAACGTTCGTGTTTTCATTCCCGTATACTACAAAGCAATTTAGCCTGCTTTTCACTGTTACCATGGCAGCACATTAGCTCTATTCAGTAAAAAGCCAAGCATTTGGAGTCTAAATATATGTAGGGGTGTTTTTTTTTGTCTGCTATGATAATTAGGCTTATTGTTTATAACGAGACGAGGCAATTAAAATGACTGGGAGAGGACGGCTCCCCTGCACCCATGCCTGCCACATTAATTGCTTTTCCTTTTTAGATTAATATGTTCACAGTTAAACAGTATAGGGAATTATGATAGATTATTCCTACATGAGAATGTATTTTGCAGGTGAAAAGAATGGAGTCAATTGTTATATAAAAATTTGCATAAAGGAAAAAAAAAAAAACAAGACGACAGCCATCCGCTGTGACCCACAAATGCGTGAAGAGTGATATTTGTGAAAACCCTAATGCATTTGAGATAATGTTAAAATAATTAATTGGCGATTGTTCATGTTCAGTTATAGCTGTATCTAACTGGCATATAGAAAAAAAAAAACTCAAGTCAGTCAAGTACAGCACACATTTTATGTCTTTTAGAGGAGTTATTTGCTGGACATTAAATGCACTGAATGTAGTATCCTGCTTTCTGTAGGACTTGAAATTGAAAAAGAAAGAAAAAGCACTCCTGACATTTTATCAAGAGCATAATATTTATTTGTTTATTTGTTTGTTTGGCCAAGCACTACTGATGATGGCAATGATGATGATGATGATGATGATGATGATGGAGATGATGATGATTCAGATGATTCTCTCTCTCTCTCGCTCTCTCGCTCCCTGTCTCCCGAGGCTGATCGTCTGATCGTGGTGATCGGTGGCAGTCTGTAGTCCCCCACCTCCCCTCAACGTTTGACCTCTCGGGACCAGAGCCGATCCATTAATTTCACTCACTATCATGGCGTGTCAGCTGATGGGCCTGAAACTGCAAAAAAAAAACCCTCTTACTCACTGCTCTCCCAGTCTGCATGTGTAAAAATGCTAGCAACATGTATTAAATCATCCCTCATTTAAAAGCCACAGAACCCCCTTAAGCGCTTTTGAAACAGATGAAGAAATGAGGAACATGAAAAAGAGATTATGGCTTGTGTTAGTCATAATAGACCACAGAAAGATCAGAGCAATCCGTTTTTGTTTCACTTTGTACTCAGCTGAATTTTCCTCATTCTGAAGGACACTGGTTTGCACATCCAATTCAAATTCAAATGTGAATTCTAAGCTTGTCCTACAAACAAATTTCTTTAAAGCTAATCATCTTTAAAGAAATTCATTTGTAGCAGAAGTTTGAGCTCTGTGAGGTTTTTTTGGAACTGTGTTTTGGGAAAACTATCGGATGACTCTTCGTGGAGAGCTTGTCTATTCCACTCCATTGCGGTACTGTCATTTGGAAGGCTGAAAAAAAAACCAAAAAAAAAACCAAACACCTGCCACCTCCATCATCTCCTCAGAAACACTTATTTTTAGACCATTTTAGTTTGCATCTTCAAAACATCTCCAAAGACAGCAGGCAATCATCGCAAGAAAAACTCAATCCGTAAGGAGCCACGCAGTCAACGAGAAGCTATTTTTAACCTCGCTCGCCGAGTAAGCGCGCGCGTATTTCGTGCTAACACATCACGGACGGTGCTCAAATTAATTCCGCAAATTGGAAGCAGAAAAAGCAGATGCCGACAACGTTAACCCGTTTACCCCGCGTTACGTTTCGCCCTCCATTTTTCCACATTCGTTTTTCATGCCAAATGAAGCCTGTTCGCTTCCATATGCCCCGTCTCTACATATTAAGGAGTCCTGGCATGTCACAGAGTCCCTCGGCTTAGCATATCTTACACGCTTACTGATTACAGCAGCGGTGGAGGCCCAGTCATCCGCGAAGTCTGCGGCACGGCTTGCGGATTCGCTGCAACGGTATTTTTTTGGGGGGGGGGGGGGGGGGGGGGCAGTAACATTACACGACACATTGGCAGCAGAAACCCACTGTACATGAGGGGCAGAAGGCACAGAGACCAGCGGTTAAATCCGCAGAGACGCCCGATGGGGATGCTTACCCTGACCTCCCATTTTCTCTGCCTCTGGGGCTTTTGTTGTGCAGAACCAATCACAACAGGGCCACGGGGCAGGAACGGGTCTGGCTGAGCCTTGGCTTTTTCAACAGTTTGCTTTCCTGAGTCATGTAGCGAAGTTTGCTATTGTTAAATTATATCTCGGATTGTTGATGTAATCCACACCGATGAGTGTTGATTACGATTAACACTCTTACAGTGTTCATTCATATTGGCAGTTCCTTGTGTAAATACTATTATAATAGCACATTAAAGTCATTGTGAGAATGTACAACATAAGTAGTTTGCTTCGTCTGAAAACAATGATCCAAACTCATTGCCTCCGCTGAATCAACTAGATAGTATCAGTTTATCCTATTTTGCATTTGAGTTACAAACTTGAGTGTATTCACTTGAACTTAATGATGAAGTTTTACAGTGTTCTTGTGTTTATATGTAAAGTAACTCTGAAATGAACTCACGCTGTCTGTGTAACTCTCACAAAATCTTGGTGTGTGTGCATAGTTCTGTCTCTGGGGGCTTTCTTCCATCTGTGCTTAGCTTTTTTTCTTTCCCTTTTTTTTTTGTTCCTTCTCTCAACACTCTCGATGGGTTTTGAGCTGAGTGGTCTTCAGGACCCCTGCAGTGTGTGTATGCGTGTGTGTGTGTGTGTGTGTGTGTGTGTGTGTGTGTATGTATGTGTGGGTGTCTGTGTGTGTCCTCTCAGGAGGAAACACTCAGGACCACACCGCTGATCATCCTGTCACACACAGGAGATGTGCTGATACAGAGAGAGAGAGGGAGAGAGAGAGAGAAAGAGAGAGAGAGAGAGGGAGAGAGAGAGAGAGAGAGAGAGGCCAGCTGAATAGGGAGGAAGAGGAGAAGCTTGTTTGTCACCACCCCTGTTTATTTATTTATTTATTTATGCAATTATTTTAGAGCATCTGTTGTTTCTGAAAACTGTCGTTAGGTTTAAGCTAGGTTTTGGTCGAGTGCCACAGCATATAGATTGCTTTCTGGCTTTTTTTTTTGTAATAAAGTGTTTTCTCAGAAAAAGAAAAAAAAATGTTTCTTAGTGATGAATTAGCGAAATGTTTACGCGACAGATGTGCCCGTGGATTAGCTGAAGAGTGGTTCTATTGACGGGACCTTTCATATTGGCTCTCCATTCACGATGGTCCAGGCTGCTATCTTCAAATTTTTATTATTATCATCATTATTATTATTTTCATTTTTTCTTCTTTTTCCTGCCATGCCTCATCTGCCTGGCGCCTCTGGATTACCGCGGCTCTTTCCCCCTCACATCCCTCTGGATGCTGTGAGAACACTCAGCCCTGTTATTTACTGCCAGGTTACCGCCGGCGACCGTTCCCTTCACTTTCATTGTGCTTTGGAGACCCCTCTCTTTTTTTCTCTCTCTTTTTTTTTTTTGAAGGTGCGGCGTGAGAGGGTATCATTTTTCATCACGCTGAGTGGGAGGGGCTCTCCTTTCCCTGTCAATCATCGAATCCATCCTGCAGTTCCATCAGAAGGTTTGATTACACAGCTGAGGCACAGAGGGAAAGGGACAATTTTAGCCGGACAGCTAAGGCTATAGTTTAGAGGGCTTCAAAGATACTAATTGGTGACAATATCAGGGTGGTTGAAATACAAACGGAGTGGTGTATTGATGCACCGTATGCGGTTTTGTTGACAGATTGAAACAGTTTTCTTCAGATGCCAGGAGGAGTAAAGGGTTGTTATTGTGTGGATTACAGAGTCACAGAGCGCTCGGCGTAGCACGGTTAATGTGCCGGTGTTGAAATAACTCTGAGAGAGTTAACTTAGTTCCATATGAGACAATATGGACTGTGTGAGGCTTTGTTAACTCTCCCAGAGTAAATTGAACATTGGTACGTTTTCGGTGATTTGCTGGGCGTATCCTCGCGTTATTCTTTTAGGACAAATTAATCCTGGTTATGTTTGATTTGTTTCAGTTACGTTCTCCATGTTCCATGTTTCAAAATAGCATCTCTGAGTTGAAGTGACATTTCTTTCCACCTCCTTAGGTACATGACTCAGAAAGAGAGGGAGAGAGAAAAAGAGAGGGGGATAGAAAAAGAGAGAGAGAGAGAGAGAGTTTGAACATCTTGAATTTGGATGAGAAAGACAGCATTCTGATTTACCTCAACCCTCATGTCACCCTTGTGACAGTTTCAGAAACTTTTAATGACTTTCCCACTCATTGTACTCCAGATTTCTGCAGGAAGAAAAAAAAAAAACCCTTGCTATTGTGTCGTTATATTGATAAATATTTCATTATGTTTGGACATATTAGCTCCGCTGCATATTCTATCACGTACTCAGAATCATTTAAGGACTTGGTAGGAAAGCCGGTAGCAGCCATGACATAGTCTTGCAGTTTCAAATTCAAGAGCAAATTACCGGGACACCAGACCGTGTTTCATGCAGAAGTTAAGCTTTAATGACCTTTGATTTACTCCATTAAAGTACTTAAGGATGACAAATAGGACCATGCAGCACTTCAATGTCATTGTTATCAAGGAAACGTCTGATTTATGCGGTCTGTGCCACCGCGAGTCCTAACCCTGACACGCTTCAGGGGGCCAGAGAAATAAATAGCTAAGCTTGGACGCTCAGAGCGAATCAGTGCAATAAATGCCTCTCCCTCTCTCTCTCTCTCTCTCTCTCTCTCTCTCTCTCTCTCTCCCTCTCTCTCTCTCTCTCTGCTCAGAGTCAATCTATTCGTCAAACAGGAAGTGAGGTCAGGGCTGGACAGTCCCATTGTGACTGTTGGAGTTGGCCAGACCAGGGAGACCGCGAGCCAATTAAAGCCGCGCGGGATGTAAGCTAGGAGTCGGGGTTGAGGGCCGCGTTCTCGGTACGAATGGCGCCGTGGGAGAGAGAGAGAGAAAGAAAGAGAGAGAGAGGATCGGGCCCCAGAGTTAGTCAGCGACAAAGCAGCACAGACCACCACCGAAAACATAGAAACCTGGTTCGCTATTCGCCTTTTTTTTTTTTTGGTATCGGCAGCCACGCGTCAGGGAGTAGATTTTGTCTGAGCAATCCTTCAGGGAAACATAGGTTCTTTCTTTTTTTTTTTTTTTTCTCCACCACCTTCTTCCAGGTGTTAGTTGGAACTGTTCGTTCTAACCCGGCAGCTGTATCCTTATCTCCAGCAGGAGACGGTGCCGTGTGAGTTATAACAAGGAACTGTATGGATCTCATTAGAGGAAGAGAAACAACGGTGTCTGCTCTCTGAACCGGGGTCTTCCAGTCCTCGGGGGGCTTGGGAGATGAGTTTTGTCCAATAATAGAGGACTGGGATAAGGACTAGCAGAATCTAAAGAGAGGAAGAAATGAAGAGAATCAGATGTACAGAGGGGCCAAAAAAAACCCAGAAAGAAAGAAAGAGAGAGAGAAAGAAAGAAAGAAAGGGATGAACAGGAGACTTAATCCCCTCAGGATGGCTTCTTCCAAACAGTTTTGTGCTAACTAGATTTGCTTAACGGTAATTAAAAGCAAATGTGTAACATCTAACGTGGATCCTCTTAGCTTCTTTTCGGCCTAAAACTACTATTTCAATATGGATCTTGCGGAGAGAGAGAGAGAGAGGGGGGGGGGGTACGTCTGCGGCTTCGATTGGGTTTAACAAATGTGTCTCATGAAGGGCAATGAAAAAATGTAACCCGTCAATGATCCCCCCCCCACACACACACACACACACACACACTCACACACAAACCTTCACTACTCTTCTAGTTAAGCCCATAGGGAAAATCCTGATTCTCTGGTAAGTCTTAGTCTAACTGATTAGTCTAGGGAGCCGGCGGTTACTGTGAAACACTATTTCTGTTCTAGTTCTTTCATATCGGGCTTCATAATGTGCCGGCCCGTGTCCAGGCTGGTGTGTTCTCTCCAATATGAAAGAATTTGAAATTCACATTTTTCTTGACATGACTTTATTCTTTTCTTGACATACTGCTGTAAGAACACGTCCATGTAAGTAGAGGATTAAAGCAAATATAATATTCACCGACAGACAGAAAGACACACACTCATGGACACACACTCACACACACACACACACACACAAACACACACACACACACACACTCACTCACAACGAGCAATTTCTGATTCTTTTTCTTGTTCTTTCTTTCTTTCTTTCTTTCTCAACCATTCAGTGATTTCAGTGGTCAGTGGTTCCTCATAGGCTGAGGTCTAATAAATCTTTCTCTCAGTTGTGTGTAGGTTTAGACTGTGGGGCCTGTGAAAGAATACACTCACTCTCGGCCCTCCCCTTTTGTTTTGTAATTCCGTCAGCCCTTGATGTACACGAGGCAGCATCGCCTCTAGCCCCAATAAATCCCTCCTTTTTTAGTCCGGGAAGCCGTGCTGTTGCTATAGTGAATATTTAGATTTGATAGATGGCTCTCATTAATACTACGTTCTTGCCTTCTTTGAGTAATGGCTTTTGATTCCTCTCTCCATGTTGTTTAATCTACAGAAGCGAGAAGCGTTTGCCTCAGCGTCCCATGCTAATAGAAGCCAAATTGATATTTTAAGACGGAAAGAAAGTGAGCGGGGCGTCAGGGGAAGCCACGGGGGGAAAAAGAAAAGAAAAAAAAAAAAACCTCGCCCCTTTCCCTTTTATTAGAACAGGAAAAGATCAAAGGAGGGACATGACGGGATTTAATTCATTGACTCTGATGACTCGCGTGTATCGAACACCCGTGCGAGGGCCCCTGTCACGCCTCCCCAGTGTTCTTCCAATCTGCACCTTTTTTTTTTTTTTTTTCATTTACCACAAACACGAGAAGACGAGAGGCAATTCTCCTCTCGTGGAACCAGTCGCTCATTGAAATCAATCACAGGGTTTTGGGAGGATGTTTTCTTTAATTAAGTGTTGTTCTCCCCTTAACTCTGGACGACAGCGTCGACGCAACTCCAGTTAGTCTATGAGAACATGACAGTGCTTTTAAATGAAGGCCAGGCTCCTCATTACTCAAAAAAAAACCCCTTCATTCAAAGCTCAAACCATTGAGGAGCGGTTATGGTCGTAATCGCGGACTGTGTTGGCATGTGTGTAAAGTTGGGTTTCCTGGTTTCATTCTTTCATTTTGTTGACACTTTAAACCTTACAGTCGTCTGTCTCTGTGCCAAAGGTCAAACACACACACACACACACACACACCTCTGGATGAAGGTCAGGTTCGGTAACTTGTTTAACTTGGTCAAGGATGCTTCGACCGTAAACCCTCTCCACTCCCGTTCCCAACCCACAGCTTGCCAATAACTACCCGCGTTCCCTCACTGTGAATTCATTACTAGTTTGTCAAATGTTTACACAATACATTTCAATCTCTGAGGACACCGTTGCGTACAGTTTGTCAAGAGAGTGCGGGAGTGTTGACACAGTGTTTCCAGTATAGATGTCAAATGAAAACAAGGATTCTATCATCATTATGTGTCGACTGTTCCGTAGTTGTGCTACCCAGGCAAACACTAGGGAGACGTCATGGAAACGAAAAAGTTAACGCGTGAGTCACATCATCTTAGAATAAAGTTCAGTCATGTCAACTGCTCAATTATGTTGTGTATGTATGTGTGTGTTTCTGTTTTCTCCTCTCACTTTCAACCTTTCTCTCTCTCTCTCTCTCTCTCTCTCTCTCCCTCGCTCCTTCCCTCAGTGAATCACACACATAGTGCCATATACCCGTCTCATAAACACTACCTCTCTATCTTGTTCTCTCTCTCTCTCCCTCTCTCTCTCTTTCTATCTCTCCTCACTCATTTTTTCATATTTCATCGCGTTTTTTTGACATTTTTAAAAGCCGCGGAAAGCCGTTTTAAGGGAAGGGCGTTTGATTAGAAAGTTACCGTGGAAACAAGCATTACTTAGCCTCTATTAAACCCTTGTGCCGTCCCCGGTTCAGATGACTACTTTCGATACCGCAGGTCCATTTCGGGTAATAGAGAACGGTTAATTGGTTGTCGGATCTGCCTCTATCATAATTGCCTGTGGCACAGAACAAAAAAGGATATCAGAAAAAAAGTATTCATATTCGCTCTGTTTTTTTGATATCCACAAAAGATACCTGCCACTCCTCTCGGAAAAGGCTTTTGAAATGCGTTTGACCTCTGCTGTGTTTGAGGATCTCGTATGAAAATAATTACACGTCTCCACCGATAATTATTTCTCCCCGTCCCACTGCGTTCGTCAGGCATCCAGGGGGAATGTGTTTCGTTTTGCAATTAGAGGACATCAGATTTGGTGCTGATCTGGAGAAGGTTACTGCTGGCTGCTTTTTACATATAAAATTCATCTTTTTTTTTCCCCAACGAAACTCTGGGGCGAACGTCAAGTGTTACGCTCTTTGCCAGTCGACTCTAATCCGTCTCATTTCCCGGCGTGCGACACTCCCACTTAGATTAAAATCCCACACGCGCTCTATTCCCTTCCCTTAATTTAACGAGATTTAGCCGAACTAATGTCAAAAAAAAGAAAAAAAAAATCCTGGCTTGAAATTTGACACTGGGTGCATGCATTGCTTTCATTTACATAATAACATACGGCAAAAAACAGAATTCATGCCGGAGTCCAAGGAGAGACCTAACAGAGGGCAGAGTTGTTGTTTTTTTCCCTTTGTGAAAAGCCTTTTGTCTTTTTTTTTCTTTTTTTCTCTGTATGTGTACAGCGTTACGTAAGAGGAAGGTCAACAGGTCATGGTACTATCCACAGTCTGTTATTGTCCTCATTGTCAAATGTCAGCAATATATAAAATACTTTTTTTTTTTTCTTTTTCTCTGGCTTACTGAATCTTTATTGCCTTTGGGTATGAGTCAGGTTAGTCCTATAGGACAGGCTGAGGCCTGGTTCCTCTTTCTCTGTACTGTCATATGGCACAGATGAGTTATGGGTACCCATCTGGGATAGGTTCATATTTCATAAAAAAAAAAAAACCCTGGCGAACCCTCTCATTCAGCTAAGTTGTCCCACTTGATTTGTGTCTAGCCTGCAACTGGAGGCTCCGTGAGATGACAGGAGAGCATAAACTGATGCTACGCTTCGCTTTGGTCTGCGGGGAGTCGGTCAGATGCTCACACACACGCGCACACACACACACATACACACACACACACACACACACCCCCGCGCGCACGGCAGAGGCTAAACTGCACGGTCCCTGTCACTCAAATGCAGATGACAGTCTGTGCCTACCTGTTTTTACGGCTAAATGTGATTTGAATGACCCGGCAAAACGCGCGGTGACACCTTCTGGAAGCGTCCCCGCCGCATCGTCGTATATCTGCTCCTTCGAGGCTCGGTTAGCTATCCCATCGCGCGCTCTAATTTATGACACGGTCATTTAACCGTTGACTCAGACAAAAAGAAAAAGGAAAACTACGACAGGCTTGCAATCCAACGCAAATGTAGTAAGGAATGCTTACAAGCAGTCACTCTGTTGTTGCGGGTGCCTTTCGTTTGAACCAAAATCCACAGTACCTCTCGCCCTTCAGAGGCTGTCGGTGCAAACGTAAATTTATCCTTCATTAACCTGAGCAGTTAAATAGAAGTGTGTAATCATAATTAATGGTCGTAATTATCATCATATCTGTGCTTTAAGGAAGATTATAGTGGGCACGTGAGACATTAGAGATTGCAGTGAAGTTATCTAGTGTGTCGTGGTGTGTTGGAGGGCTTTTAATGCAGCGCGGAGAGGATGTAACGGCGTTAGTGAGTTTTCTTCCTCTGGGTTTTGAGCTCGGTGGTGATTCTGCATAAACAGGGCCCGCGAATGGCTCAGCGACACAGACGTGGTGAATAATTAATAGAGTTCAGTAGGTCTTACCCAGGGTAGAGACAAGAGACTGACTGTAGAAAACACTTATTCTCTCCTCGAGTTGGATGGGAAGTTTGTCACAGGTCTCAGCGGTTTGTTCACCATACTGACCGCGTTAACGCGTGAGGTGTGGGGTTTAGGGTAAAAGCCACCCGAAGTCGTCGTGGTTCATCTGCTTTTGAGGACGCAGAACTTCATCAAACTTCGGGAAGGAACCAAGAGAGGCCTTCAGTTTCAAACAGTGTAGATCTGACCTGTTTTGTGTAGACGCCAGAAACCCGTGTTAAGGTGCGATGGCAGTTTAGTCTGTCTTGTTTGTGGACTGTGCTGTTATTTAGCACGGCGTCTGTGTATACACCTCAGTGTAGCCTTCAGACCCTGCTTCTCTTTCATTTCTCTCTTTTGTGAGTGAGGCCACGCCAAATGAACCTTGCTTTGTGTCTGAGACGTGCTTTGGGTCTCTGTCGGTTTTACAGGCATATTAAAGAGGTAAGGGAAAACGATAAATCTGGTTATTCAGTCACGTAAAGATTTCAAAAGCCGACCCAAGAGGGGATTAGAAGAATAAAAAGTTCATCCTTAGCTGGTGTCTTGTGCTTTCTCTATATTATTAGAGGTGAGATTGAGGGTGTGTAATTAAATATAGTTCTATATCATAAGGACTTAGCTGTAACATGAATGCAGCCATAGCTCTGTTAATGCATTTTACTTTAGTTTAAAACAAAGGTAAATATGGAAGTGTTTATGTTATATCTCAAACTCAATTTGGTGTGTGTGTGTGTGTGTGTGTGAATCAATGAAAATAACCGCTTGGAGCAAATCGATAGCATTCTTTAATTTTCAGCTCTGCTTAGTCCTTTTGTTGTTGGAAAAACAACAACCCCTCTACATTTCAAAACAACTTTATCTTACAGTTGGCTGATATAATGCTATTGTGAAAACGCCACATAATTTTGTAACTTGTTCAAAGAGCGATTTGTCTATTAAGGCTGTGTGTGTCTTTGTGTACATGCGTGTGTGTGCGTGTCTGTACGAGTGTGTGTGTGTGTGTGTGTGTGTGTGTGTGTGTGTGTGTGCGTGTGTGAGTGTGAGTGTGTGTGTGTATGAGTGTGTGTGTGTGCGAGCAGGTTTTTCTCTTCCTCTGTGTCTGGCATTGCATTTGATAAACATGAGAAGTTTACAATTCTGACTGCTCTGATCTCTATGTTTCACACTATCTTTCTTCCTCGGGCTAGAAGAAAAAAAAAAAATCATTTGTTAGGTTACACAAAAGCACAGAACATAAAGGAGAGCTTGCAACTCAACAAACAGATACATTTTCCCACGAGCCGCATTCCCTCTTATTCACTAGTGAAGCGGGGAACTGGTCGATCTTAAAGCATGTATGGAGCAAATGTTTATGAAACGCACGTGCCGTCAGGTTCCTACAAGGAGGGCTCTGCACCTAGTCCCGACGGAACCTACATATTTTCTTCACAAGTCTGAAAGTGAAATCTTTTTTTTTTTTTTTTTTCTCCGCAGACAAACATCTCGAGAGATGTGTAAATGTTTCTACACCTTTAACAGACCTGAGGGCAAACGGTGTTGAACCGTGTGGGCGTGTTGTTTGCCGTGGTCGTTTTTCGATACCGGTGACCCCTTAACCTTACAGAGTCGGGGATAAAAAAAAAACAAAAAAAAACAAAAACGTGTCGCTCCGTTTTCCTACAGGAAAATAAACTGCAACTGAAACTCTGGACAAAACCCAGCCTACAGATTCAGATCTTTAGCTTTTTTAGCCCTCTCATGAATAATTAATGAATTTTTAAACTGACTTCCCCATCTCTGTCTTCATACTGTTCAGCAGCTGAACAGATCTGCGGTAATGTAGTCTAATCTTCATTAGACTACACTATTTTTGCTTTTTTTTTTTGGTTTTTTTTTGCTTTTTTTCTCTGTATTCTTTAGATGATGCGACAGTTAGTGGGATTCATTAGGCGAAGTATTCAAACATGAACAAAGCGTCGTAAGGCATATCAAAGAGCGTCTCTGTAATAACGAATGAAAACAAAATGCTTTAGCTATGAGAGTTGAGCTCTCAGATGAGAATGAATGAGAGAGGAATTTCTTGTTGTGTGTGGAGATCAAGTAATGATTTTTTTTTCTTTTTTTCCTCTAAAGCTGGGGTTCAAAAACTCTTTATGAAATCAGAAATCTTTGTAAATTAGAACCATCTGTATTAAAACACCAACAAATCTCCCTGGACTTAGGGAGTGTAATTTGCTTCATAATATACAGTGTCAGTGTGGTCATTTTGTGTCTGTGTGTGTGTGTGTGTCATACTGAAGGTCTGCACCTGACTGGCTTCTACAGGCTGTTACAAGCTGCTACACTTTTTTAAGCTAAATGGCCAGACAGACAAGCGGATGAACTCTTCCACTGATCTCAGAACAGTCCAGGAGGCCTCTGCTCTCATTGTTCTCATTGATTTCCTATAGAGTTCCATTTGAGTCCCGTTGGCTGTGTGAGACATGAAGAGTGGATATGGCCTCTGCAGGTGTTGCCCAGGCACTGATGGGGTTCGGTCTCTAAGGAGATCAACGAGCGCAGGGGATTCAAACCTCATTATTACTGCATTAGACCCCTAACATCCACACACTGGAGGCAGCAATTCGCCGGTGCCGCAGTCCTGAGGGATCTGCCGTAGAAAACAACGTTATATCAATGCATTTCTACAACTTTGGTATTTTTAGATGTTGTCTATAGATCTGCTGCCTTAAACCCTCAGTATCAGGATTATTAGAAACCTAACCAGAGCTGTATGGTTTGGTAAAACGAGCACTTTCCTAGTTTTTACACGCTACTTTCCTTTTAATCTTTAAATTTATTTTCCCAGTAGACACGTGATGATGTAGAACTTGCTGGAAGGACTCCAGGAGCAGAAAGCTGCGAGACAGCAAGGTATTACATTTTGTGACATAAAAACAGACAAACTATTTTAGTTATAAAGCTATTAAAAAAAAAAAAAAAAAAAACTGTTAAAAAAAAAAAATCTTTTGAGTAGAAACCTAACCACCCCTACCACCCCCCCTGCTTCACACTGAGCTTTGGTTGGCAAGCACGCTGGAGATTTTGGAGAGAAAATACTACCACTAGATGAAAAGTGTATTTCTTTTCAGATCAAGGTCACGTGTTGAGAGCGAATAACAACTCCATTAAGATTTCAGAGGGAGAGAAATCCCAGGGGTTCACTCAACACTCTTATATTCTGTTCATACACTTCTGACCTGAAAGGAATGCCTGGTTATCTGTATATATGTCTGTTTGTTTTTCTCAAGTATTGTGAGCAATAATGGGAGGTTTTCATCTATGGGTTTTTAAAGGGGTGGAGAATTTGCAGTCTTATTGGCAGATCATTTAATAGTAATTCAGAGATGAATTGCTGCGGCAGGAGCGGCATTTTATTTGTCAGTAATGGGAGTGTGTGTGTGTTTGTTAGAGAAAGAGTGGGGAGGAATACGTGCGTGTGCGTATGTGTTTGTGTGTGTGTGTGTGTGTGTTTGTTAGAGAAAGAGTGGGGAAAAATACGTGCGTGTGTGTGCGTATGTGTTTGTGTGTGTGTGTGTGTGCGCGCGTGTGTGTGAGAGAGAGAGAGGACACCCTCCACGGAGCATCTCTGAGGATGGAGTTAAGCAAGGCTCCCGTGTCTGCTGATGGTCTATTGATTTTGCAGTGTGCTCAGAGTTGAGGGGGAGGATTGTCTCATTGAGATAATACAGTAGAGATATCATCGGAAATCTCCATCGAGTGTCAAGGGCTTGAAACCTTATCTCCTCACAGAGTGAGACTGACTTTGCCAACACCGAGGAGTCTTGTCGTTAACACGACCTGCCAGAGGTCATTTTCACTTTTTCCACGACAGCTCTCCTCTAACAAGAAGCAAAGGCGCACAGATGGAACCGTGCATGAATTTTTCCATCGTTTTTTTTTTTTTTTTTCTCCCTTACATTCCACGTTACCCAGACAACCACCTCCAAACGTCCTCTGATACCCAATCAACTGTCAAACAAACACAGCCACGTCTATTGAAACGAACGACTCGGCGAACCCGTTTTGTAGTTTGTTTGGTTCGTTCTCCGTTCCCCCTTTGGACGTGCGAGAGGTTTTTTTTTTTATGGACTCGGTTCCGCCGGCCCGGGCCGCGTGATGTAAATATGAAGTGGCGCGTCTCTCGTTGGAGTCCGTGACGCACCTTTTCGGGCGATGAATATTGACGGGGCCTTGTTGAGCGTGGCAAAGCGGAGGCCTCTTTGTGTTTTTATGTAGCTACGCATATTTCAGAAGGAAACAGCGCACGGGGAATTGCTGATACGTTCGGTTTGAGGGAGACGAGGACTCAGAGCAGAATTTAGTAGACGGGTAGTGTCTCGGTTTGAAAACACGCAGGACAACAAGGATCATCAGAAAACACGTCAACTTCTCTTTGCTTCCGCGAAGGCAAACGAGTAAATCATTTATAGCTGTTTTCTGAGACTAACACCCAGAAAAACTGAAAGTAGAAATTACTTTGGTTGTCATAGAGATCTACTGTTAGTATACTGTACGTTTTACAAATGTTGTTTCCTTGTTTAAAGTGCCTATGTTTTGCATTCATTCATACACATTCTAATGTAGTAGAGGGGCGCTGTTGTCATCGAATTAACTGGTGAGAGATAATTTAGCACTGAGAAACTGTTGATGTAATCTACAACCTTTAGTATCGAACATTTAAAGACTCATTTAAACTGATTAAATATTGGCCAATTTGCTGTGAAGTTCTTTTTTTTTTTTTAAATCATTTACTTCACAGTTGCCTAGCCACAAACCCTGCTTCCTTACCCTCTTGTTTTGAAAATGAGTGCGTAGCTGGGTTTTGGTAAGGTTCACAGGTACAAAAAAAAGGCTTTGAGGCGAAACAGATATATCGTCCCTCAAAAATCTTTTAATCTTGCATACTCATCAGCAAGAGGCTCAGCGCTTTTTTGTGTGTCTGTATTACCCCTTGAAAAATCCTGAGCATCTTAATGAAAAAAAAAAAAAAAAGGCAAATGTCTTTGGGCCACGGACTCGAGATTGGATCGACGCCTAGTACCTGGGACGATTCACAAGCAACCTAACAACGGCAACAAAAAAAAAGTCCATCTGCCTGCCTGAGGAATGCTGGGAAATGATTGTACTCCAACACAGAGTTTCTTCCCCGTATGTATTGGTTGTAAGTCTGGTGAGCGGCGTATGATGGATGGACTGTTATGACTCCTCCGCCGATAAGATTCAGCAGTGAACCGGTGGGTAATCAGTCTAGGCTCTGCCAAAAGTGGTCCCCCAGGGAGACTAAGCGCTTAGGTCGAGGGTTAACGAAAAAAAAAAAGAAGAGAAAAGAAAAGAAAAGAAAAAAAAAACAGGCCCGTCCAGTTTGAATTAGCATTATGTAGCGATGCAAGGCATATTCGTTCGTTATTAACGAATCGCGATGCGGACGAGGTCGTCCGGAACTCGGAGGTTCAGAATCGTGGAACGGCCAAACGAACAAACAACAGAAGAGATCTGTGTTGCTCGCGGCAGCCGAATCGACCGTTTGGTCGGAGGCACCTGTTACGGTCTGTTCGAGGCGCTATATCGGCAGGCCTCTGGCGTCTGACTCTCTGACCGTCTGGGAGCAATAAAAAGCCTCCGTGGTCCTGCTGTGCTTGCATAGCTGTATATCAGCGCCTGGCATTGATGTTGAAAAAGCCATTACCGAACCAAGAAAGATTTACATCTGTCTCGCCGTGCGCGTGTGTGTGTGTGTGCGTGTGTGTGTGTGTGTGTGCGTGTGTGTGTTTGTATGTGTGTGTGTGTGTGTGTGTGTGTGTGTGTGTGTGAATGCGCTTTTTATTGACTATCGCATCAACTCCACCTCCCCAGTCTGCCCACTTTCAGCCTTCTCTAAGAAGCCCGTGAAGTGAAGAGGGTTTTTTTTTTTTTCCTCTGTAAACCTGTCAGGACCCAAATTCCCGACTGGTGCAAGAATGCCTCCGCTAGAGCCCCGCGTAACGACGGCCGAGGTCGCCATCGTGTTTCAAAAAAAAGAAATCGCCATCGTGTTTCAGCGTCGGGCAGCCTGAAAAAAAAAAATAGAAAGAAAGAAAGAATGAATGAATGAAACTGGCTGATCAAATTGAACATCCATCATAAAAATGAGAAAACCGAGAAAAAAAAAAAAAAAGTGTGTGATGCCTGACAACACTAAAGCAGAACGTAAAGCCGCCAGGGACCTGAGGCGAGGAGACGGCGCTGCTCTCTCTCCGGGCCAAGGGCTGTCGTCCAGTAGTTACGAGCTGGACTGTGATCAGTCACACAGTCGGATCAGGACGGAGCCAGAACTCAGCAGACTAAATCAGTCTTTGCTTTTACCCACAGATGCCCTGTTCTCTCTGTGTCTGGTATTCTTACTCTTATTGTTATCTATCTATTCTTATTGTTATCATGTCTGTACTCATACATGTCTAATCATTCATCTGCCTTAATCAGTGTATCAAACAACATTCCTGTACTCATTTTCAGTTTCATAACTACATTATTTATAACTACATTATGTTTTCAAAAACATTCTTCAGGGTTTTTTCTTAACGCCGCCTACCACAGATACCTGCCTGCAATGGTCTGTTTTTTTTTATTTTCATTTCTTCCTCTTATTCTTTCTTTCTTTTTTATTTACTTTTTTAATTTCATCCAGTGTAGACTCTTCCCTGCTACTGTCTACAGTTTCTTTCTTTCTTTCTTTCTTTCTTTCTTCCTTTCTTTCTGTCTTTCTTTCTGTCTTTCTTTGCGGAATGCCTGTTTTTGACAGGAACTGTGCGTATTATTCATGATGCTTGAAAAGGAACTACATTTGACTGACTTGGAGCCATTGGTGCGAATAATCAAGCATCAGTTTCTTCTGATGTATGGACACGTTCTTCAAGCCCACGTGTTCGTCGGTTATTTTCTGACAACTGAACTGTTTTCATCTTGGCTGCTTCCGCTCCCGTCACGGGAAAAATTAACTGACATGCTAATGACCATTTTAATTGGTTGATGAATTGCCCTATTTGTAAAATATTAAAAGAGACTTGGTTATTTCCCCAAACGACCCAATTCCAAAGCTCAGCTACCATGAAAGTCGGTCTCTTAGATTTGCCCCTAACGAAAAAAAAAAAAAAATGAACGTAACATAACACTCCGGAGGATGGCCATTAAGGGAGAAGACATGGGGTCATCCTGTTAGTCTCTTTCACAGTTTGGTTGGTGTGGACAGAAATTGCCTAGGTTAAAAACTGACCTACTAATTATTTTCCAGCAAACAATCACTGATCCAATGCATTTTCCCAACGCAGTTTGTTATGAGTTGATTTCAAATGGCCGGCCCAGCCAATGATATGATGCATAAAAAACGGCCAATGAATAATTTAGTCAAGGTTCAAATACACACACACACGCACACACACACACACTTTCTCTCCTACACACACACACACACACACACGCGCGCGCGCACACACACATCACACTCACCCTGTGTCTTTCTCTCTCTATATCACACACACAGACACACACACACACACATATTTTGACATTTATATTCAGCTGGTTCTCGGAGGCGATTTGGATCTGATAGCTTGGGTAATGTGGCAAGGGCCAGTTGAAGTGTAATGGGAGCTGAATATTGGTTTCAGGGAGCTGGCCTCTGAGCACTGCCCACCCGGGCTCGTGAAACGGATGAGAGAGTTACGCCGACAAAGTGTAATGGCCTTCCCATGCCTCAGAAAACACAAATGGAACCCACCCCATTTAAAATGTTTCTCTCGAAAATCTATGTTCACACGGGATTAGCTTGTCCCAATCTTCAGCTCCCCTGAGGTACCTTTTTATTTTTATTTATTTTTTTATTTATTTATTTTTTTTTTGTAATTGCTTCGTTACATTTAGCGCTTTTCGGGCGGGATTTATAAATAGCTCGTCTAGAACCGATCTCTCTCATTCCGATTAGAATCTTAAGCACCAGCCATATGGTCGACTTTTACATCTATTGCCATAAACTCTAGTGATCTGATGCATCAGCTTTGGTGCAAGTTTGTGCTAATGGGTTTTGCTGCTAAAGCATTTCTCCTGCCTCACACGGTACCAGAGGACTTTAAGACGTTGAAAGACTCCTCAGTCTGTAGTCTGTAGACCAACATCATCATTAAATTTCCCTTTACCTCCCAACGAGAACTGTCACAGTGCCAGTATTCAAACAGAAACGCAAGTCTTCATCTGTCAGCCCTACATGCTGTAAAATGCAAGAATTGTGATAGAAAACCGAAGCTTTTCAAATATTTGAATCATTGTCAGCAAGATGATCGTACATACCCTTCTCTCTCTGAAAGAAGTTTTTATGTTATCAATTTTGTGATCTGAAGTTGTAATATCTGTCACCCTAAGATGTTGTGTCTTTATATATTTAGACTTTTGCATCTCTGTCAATATGTTACGATACAATAATTATCGTGGGAAATGATAATTATCGCATCTATGTTGCATCGCAGATATATCATCCGGTTCAGATCGACGTCGCTCACACACCCCACGGACGAAAATGGGCGGGGTCCCCGGGGTTGTGCCGCCTGCCGGACGCTGTATGATTTAAGTTTCAATTTCTGATTAGAGTGGAAAGTAAGGGTCGGTATCGTCAGTCATAGGCTCTTCAATATTTAATAGCAGCCTGTTTATTTACACTGGAGCTCAATGAAATGAGGCCTGGGAAATTCAGATGAGAGAGAGAGGGGGGAGAGAGAGGGGGAGAGAGACGAGGTGACGTTCTGCATTGGAAATCAGGCTGGTGGAGACCGCGTGGCTAGACAGTCAGTGTCGATCAGCATAGAACTGCCTAATAGCATCCGAATCGCGAGCGTGTGCGTGCGTGCGTGTGCGTGCGTGCGTGTGTGTGCGTGTGTGTGTGTGTGTGTGTGTGTGTGTGTGTGTGTGGTGTGTGTCTTGTTACTACCGAGCCACCCTGCTATCTTTTACAATTCAGTCACCCCAGATCCATCCCTCCATTTCTCTCACTCTCTCTCTCTCTCTCTCTCTCTCTCTCTCTTTCTCTCTCTCTCTCACTCTCCAGAAAACCATATTTAAATCACTTCACCATATTATCAGCTTTTTCTAAACCATCTAGGGACATTATATACCATTATCTTGTAGTTCCAAGTGTTCACTTTTGCTTTATAGAGTCAGCAAGCTACACTGTTTCATTCGTATCTGTTGTGTAAAGCCCAGGTTATATTTAGTAAGACATTTTGAGAGAGGATGTGGTAGATTGTAGATTGTGGCTCATTGAGTTGTCTCTGTTTCATTAGACGTTTATTCAGTACGGTTTGCAACGCGTAGAGCAGGATGGTTCATAGGTTAAAGTAAACTATCTGAAGGAAGTGAGAAGCTTATTTATCTTCGGGGTGAAAAGGTCTAAAAGTAAGTGTGAGGGAGAAAGCGGGCGGGGGTTGGGGGGATGGGGGGGGGGAGTGAGTGAAGGGAGTAGATCGCCTTTGAAACTAAAGCAAGAGAGTTTAGCCTCCCACCACAGTGCCTTCTGAAGCAGACACGTCATACGGGAGCACTTAATGCATCTGTCTGTGTGTGTGTGTGTGTGTGTGTGTGTGTGTGTGTGTTAGTGTGCGTGTGTGTGTGTGTGTGAGTGTTAGTGTGCGTGGGTGGGCACAGAGGATAGTGGTCAACCTCCGCTGCGCACTGAATAAGGAGGAGAAACCCAAAGGAGGTCTTTGTGCTATATAATATTGTGCAATAAAGACAGAGTTCTGAAGGCCCAAAGTCACCTTAAGGTCAGACACAGAGCAGAGTGAGAACAAACAATAAATAAGCAATCAGTCAGCAGTCTACCCAATGCAGTCTTGGATCCTATGGTTACTTACTGAAGAACTGAACAATTGTGGTCATAGTGACTTTTACTGGTGTGCGAGCGTAATAACTTATTGATAGATTGCACTTTGTTATTGCATTTGATGTTTCTAAGTATTCATATAGCGGAGGCATTCATGCGGAGTGACTTTTTATCGATTTGCGCGTTAACGCTTGACCAACGTTGGGGCTCAGTGTTGCTGAAAGGCTGCAGAGAGCTGATGTGTTCAGGATTCGAACCTACTACCTGTTGGTTTCTAGGCTGTAACTCTGAACTGCACCACTGCCGCCCTGATGGAGGTGGATACCGCTCGCATGCAACTGCTTTCACCAAATCCTGTGTCCTTTTTTTTAATTTTCCCCTGTAACACCATGGCAACGGGAGTGGATGGGAGTGCAGAGTGAATGAAGTTTGATAGCGTTGCAGAAATAATGACTGTTTGCAAGCACTCCTGCTCAAAGCTGCGCAGCCGAACGCGCATCAGCGTTCTTTTCAGAGCATCATCATCATCATCATCATCATCACATTATTACATAAAGGCCCAGCTGCAGTCGTCTGCTGAAAACACACAGATGTGCGAATAATTAGACAGATTAGACCAATCCCCAACCCTGCTTTGCTCTCAGCTCATGGACCACTGTCAGACACACGCTATTTATACACCCGGCACCGCCAGAGATGTTCTGGCAGCATACGCAGAACTCTGCGGGCCCGGTCGACTCAGAAGCGCGTACGGTCCTGCTCTCAAAGCCTTGTGAAGGGTAAAGCTTATGAAGAGAGAACTCACAGGGGACCCTGAGAGAAGGGCCTATAAAACGCATTCAGGATTCAGAATTCAGAACACGATTCAGAGCTCTTTTCAGCTTTGCGTCGGTACGCGACAACCAAGGCCGACGCTACGTCTTTATGGTCCGCATACACGCGTGTTTACCGAAGCCAGATCAATAGCTCCGTTAGCTTACGATAAATGACATACTTCTCTGTTTTCATGTCTTCTGCCGTTGTTTCTCATGTTGTCCGGGTTAAAATGAAACCTGGATTTGATGTAACTGAGGTTAAATGATTAGGGATAGAATTCAACTGTTTGAGGAGGTAAATTCATGAAGTGAGTTATAGCGTTAAATTTCCTCATATCCATTGCTTTGTCCCTCTCTTCATGTACAACGTTTAGTCACCACTTTGATCCCTCGTGTACACAGGGTCATGGAATTGTTACTGAAATAACTTGTGGGATAGTATTCTCTGTCTGTACCTTTCATTAAATGTCAGTTTGAGGTGAACTCTGAACTCCATGCATTGATGTGAGTTTAGTGACCGACCAAGTAGTACAGGGCATTGTGACATCATCAGCCGCAGGTGTCAGAATGTTGATGAACTTCAAATATTTTTAAACATTCCGTTGTTTATGACATCACATCACATCCGACACATCACACGTGACTGAGTAAAAGCACCTTCCTCATGGTGTCATATTAAATTCACATTCCTTTTTTTTCCCCTTCTTCTTCTTTTTTTCGTTTTTATTTGCACATGCATCGAATCACGCGCTCAATCTTTTCTCACAGGTGAAATCAATTTATCCTGGGTCTTGTGTAAATGAAGGATCTCATATAGCAGAGCTCTTTAGAGATGAATCTCCTATTTGCCTTTGCAAATGGAAATCTGCCAAGGAGTTTTTTTTTTTTTTTCTCTCTCCAAACTAATAGCTGTGTTAATATTTTCTCAGGTAAATAATTAATGTGTTTTGATTACTTTCCACTCTCTCATCAAAGTCCATCAAGAATAAAAATCGTGGGGTTGATCATGCAGCATGTTGTTGTCCATGATGGAAAATCTGATCTGTTTTTGTTTTCAGAAATCGCTCATTCATAAAAGTATATCAAATGACTCGAGGTAAAATTGTATAATTAATGATATGTAAGGATAGATGTAGATTTGTCTGTGTTACCAGTAATCAAAGGCAATTTGATACTAACAGCTAAATTTTTCCCTCCTATCAGCCAAATGCCAGTAGAGTCTGTCTCTCAGCTCATGAATATTCATGAGAATATATGTCTGTTGAGTATCAGTTATTCCTTGTGATTGACAGCTTGGACTGCAGACATGTCAATAGTGGAATCCAAAACAAGTAATGGCATGACTACCAATGCATATTTCACTATTGCATCTCCTCAGTAGGCACTGTCTACACACATACTCACACACACACACATTCTCTCTCTCTCACACTCTCTCTCTCTCTCCCCCTCCTTCCTATCTCTCTCTCTCTCTCTCACATACACACATACACTCTCTCCCTCTCTCTTTTTCACTTTCTCCCTCTCTCTCTATCTCTCTCTCTCACACACACACACACACACACACACACACACACACACACACACATTCTCTCTCTCTCACACTCTCTCTCTCTCTCTCTCACACACACACACACACATACACACTCTCTCTCTCTCTTTTTCACTTTCTCCCTCTCTCTCTATCTCTCTCTCTCTCACACACACACACACACACACACACATAAGCAGACAGAAGCTCCCAAGGTACCCACAGACAGGGCTTATCTCCTAGTCGACTGTAAAGGTCACCAACCCATTAATGAACACAGTCCAGCCTATTGTCTGTTGCTGGTTCACGCAGTCCTACCTCCCTGGGAGGTAACACAGCTGAGAGACAGAGATTACACCTTTTTCTTTTTTCTTCTCTCTACCTTCACCTTTATTTTTCTCACAGATAACTATTCCCTCATCAGCTTTGGGAGGACGCTGCCTTCACGACGTGTCAGTTCTCTTTTTTTTTTCCTCCCCCGTTTTAGTCGTGCGACGGCTCACGGGCTAATTAACACAGCTGTCACTGATTAAGGCCAGCAGTAGCTCTCGCTGAAACTTGTTTGTGGGGAGTGACTTGGGAGTGTGCTGTAGCTGAGTGGTGCTGTCTCTTCTTTAGGGCCCCCTGCTGTGTTTTATAGTTAGCAAACAGTAGTGTTCATGATGAATGGGATTTTTTGTTTTTTTGTTTTTTGTTTTTTTTTTCACAGACGTTTCGCCGTTTTTGAAAAGGCATTCAGCGCCGTCTGAGTCATGCGGTGATTAATTAATGTGTAAAATTCTTCATTTTCCTTGAATATGAAATGCGGTTTTTGTTTTCTAGAGGGGAAAGGCCCTGCTTCAATGATTTAAAACGCTGAACGAAAAAAGGGGTTACGGTTGGTGTTTGGCTCTCACACACGCGCGCACACACACTCATGCACAGACACACACACACACACACACACACACACACTGGCACGTGCCTGTGTGTAAGGTGTGACACTAGGGGATCAATAAGGCTGTGTCTGGACACATCTGGCAATACTGTCTCAGCTGAACAGTCCTTGTTGGAAGATGTGCCCCCCCCCCCTCTCTCTCTCATATATATATATAAATAAATATATTGCTCTGCAGGAGATTGGTGACCTCGTCGTGCTGGCACCTCAGTAAATTCCTTTTTTTTTTCTTTTTTTTTTCCCTGAGTGCCTGTATATGAGCCATCACGTTTTATTTGATTGCATGGTCCCACGGAATTGTGTGTGTGTGTGTATTTGTGTGTGTGTATGTGTGTATTTGTGTGTGTGTATGCATGTATGGTGCTTTGGCCGTTTTCAGTCGTGTTCAATTGTTTATATTTCTACACGTGTTCGGTGCTTTCACTGCATGTTTTGTACATGTATGTGTGTGTACGTGTGTGTGTCTGTGTGTGTGTGTGTGTGTGTGTGTGTGTGCGCGCGCACGTGTGAGATCCTCCTCCAGTTGATGAACTGTGAGGTGTTCTCTGTCAGTTCTGCTCTCTTAGCCTGTCTCTCTCTCTGGCTAATCCCTCTGTGTCACAGTCATCTCCAGGCGGAGAGGCCCTCAAATCTGCCAATATCCACACCATGAAATCTCGCTCTCCAACCACTCTCTCTCTCTCTCTTCTCCACCGCATACTGCTTTACAGATATATTCAAAGGCACAGCTGTGTAGGCAGCGTAGATATAAACACACCATAGAGTTCCAGATCGAACAAAGAGTATAGATGTAATCACGGTATGGAGGTAGCTCATTACGCAGATATGCTGTTGCGTTGCTGTATGCAGTGCGTTGGTTATTGCTTAATGATGACATCGGTGTAAATAGATTGCGGTGCTGTTGCATCAGTGCTGTTGCAATAAAATAAAAAAAAAAAAAAAAAAGATTTTAGACAAGGACCTTCTGCTCTTCCTCCTGCTGTCCTGCGGTGTGGTTTGACTGGTCCCCTCAGAGGTGTGAAGAGAATATTGCCTCTTTCTGCGAGCGAGGGAGGGAGGGAGGGAGGGAGGGAGGGGTGGACGGACAGGCAGGCGGAGAGACAGACGCGCGGACGGAAGGAGAGAGCGATCGGGGACCGGTCGTCAGGGCCGAGCCTAGCGGAGTGTCTGTTGCCAAGGAGTTTGCTAAACTTCTCCGCGCCTCTGGTGCTTCACCTCTCCTTGTTTACCGCTCTCATCCCGACTTCTAAAGGATCCACCTAACCCGCGCTGAGAGCAGACTTAGGGCGTCGGCCGCGCCCGTCTGCGTGTTCGGAATCTCCACCGTCTTACCTGTGCCCGCAGACCCTTCAAAACTTTAACTCATTCCTACCACGTGTGATGTTCTTTTGTGGTTGTTTTTTGGTTTTTTTTTCCATTCTTGTTTTGAAATCTCCTTTTTTTGTTTGTGTTTGTTGTTTTTAAATTCCCACGTCAGCATCCGACCTAGAGCTCAGCTTATAGTGTTCGTGTTCGTGGTTTTTTTTTTTTTTTTTCTTCTTCTTCTTCTTTTTCTTTCTCTGCTGATATGAATTACTTCTGCATTTTTTGAACCTATTACTTCTCATATCTCTCCGCAGTCCGGTTCTGCAGAGGGCGTACTTCAGAACGTATGGAAATGATGTTGTTCCGTTACATGCGGCGTTGAACACGGAACCATCTCTTGCCATACTCTTTTAGCTTCATGAAATTGAATTGGCATATGTTGCTGAAGAAATGGAAAACAAATTAAAATGCGTGATGAAAATATTCCCAGTGTTCACTGACAGATAGAGAATACGCCATTGAAAAACAAAGGAATCGAATTGGATTCTTGTTCAAAAACTGCATGATTCCACACAAATAAACAAACCTAGCCGGATTTGAAATTAATTAAGAAACAGGCAAATGTGTGTTTAAGGACCTTATAATAATCGTAGTTTTTTTTTTTTTTATGGTTCGTTTTTCTTTTGTAAGAAGAAGAAGACAGCTTGCGTATAGTCATTATACAAAGCCTACAGAAACAAAGCCCGATTGGTGCAATAACAATTCAGCTAATGGCGATAACACGAGTGGGATGAAGTCGCAAATATTTACTCTCTGTCATGGAATATAAACACCAAAATTATTAAGTTTGCTTTGAAGCACAATAATACTCATGCTAATGTATATTTTCATCCATGGAATTATGCTGCCTCGGCGTCTAGAGCAGAGTTAACAATCATTTCTCTGACTCTATACTTGCGCTGGATTTCCACCAATAGGAACAAGGGGGTGGGGCCTACTCCGTAAAGGGGGGGGGGGGGGGAGAATTATCTCTTTACCCAATTTCAGTTGATTAACTCGACTAATTAAATGGACCTCTGTTTTTAATTATGGTGGTATAATTAACACTCGGACTTGCCCGGGGTACTGGTTTTAGGGAGTGTGATCCAGAGCGTGTTGCTGCGAGGGGAGGTTCCAGAGGGCCAGAAGAGCGGACTTAGTCACTCCACAGAAAAGGCACCAGAGTGCGGGCATGTGACTCAGCGGTGTCCTTGACTCCGGCTCTCCAGATAGGTCTGAGGGAGATCATTACCCCGCCCGGGGGACGGCACATGATTAATGGTTATTACTGCAAGACAAGAGCCGAGGTCAGTCACAAAGAGGAGCTATGGAGGAAAAGGCGGGAAGCAAATCCCGCTTTTGTTTTTGGAGGGCAGCTGGCTGTGTGTATGTGTGTGTGTGTGTGTGTGTGTGTCTGTGTGTGTGCGCACACATTTGTGTGTACTTGTGTGTGTGTGTGTGTACATCTGTATAAGTGTATATTTGATAGAGAGAGACAGTATGCGTGTTGTTGTGTGTTAGACACTGATTGTGAGGGTGTTTATATTAGAGTGAGAGAGACAGAGATTATGTGTTTCCGTGTGTGTTTGTGTCTGTGGATGTGTGTGTATGTATAGGTGACAGACAGACAGTGAATGTGTTTTTGTGTGTGTGTGTGTGTGTGTGTGTGCGCGCGCGCTTGTGTGTGTGCGTGTGTGTATGCACGTGTGAGAGTGTGTGCATCAAACGTGTTTTGTGTGTTTGTGCATGTTGAAGAGAGAGAGTGGGAGTGTGTGTCTGTGTATGTGAGGGAGAGGTTTTGGGTGTGCGTGTGTGTGTGCGCGTGCGTGCTTGCATGTACGTGTACACATCCGTGTGAGCATGTGCGCCTCCATGTGTGCATGTGTGTGCATGTGTCTATGTTTCCCCAGCCCTTTGATCTGGGTAGCCTCAATAAATCTATAATGCCTAGTCTTTGATTAAGAGACAGCATCGGTGTACACATCCTACACACTCAGTTAAACCCACTGCAATTACAAAACTCATGGAAGGAATACAAATCTTTTTTCCCCAACAGTTTGATTACTTTTTGGCTCTCAGATTACTATCATAATAATTAGTCATTTAATGAAGCTTCGACCTAAAAAATAAATAAATAAATAAATAAAAATTCTGCCTCTGCAGAAAGATCTAGAAAGATCTAGCACATATTGGTGTGTGTGAAACCTATGGCCAAAGCTGTTAAGCTTGTTCGGTTGAGTTTTTCGCTGAATGACGGAAAAGATGTCATTCTCGTGTTGTCAGGGATGGGTCATTTATAGCCTTCTGACTTTTTCTTTCTTTTTTTTCCTCCCGTGATGTGGAAGATGTGTCTCTTAATTGGGCCATGCTGCTTGAAGAAGCGACCCGGTATTCAAAGCGTCTGTGGCCGGAACTTTCTGGCTCTTTACAGAAGCTGTGTCTCGATCCTCTAATGGCGCGGAATCACACATTCAGCTCTCCCTGCGTACTCTCTTCTCTCCTGTCAGAAAAAAAGATGAAAAAGTGACAGCCTTCACTGGTTTTTTTCCCCTCTCTCTCCCTCTCTCTCTCTCTCTCTACTTCCCTCTCTCTCTCTCTCTGTCTCTCGCTTTCTCTTTCTCTCTCTCCCATTTCCCACTCTCATTTTGATGTGTGAACATGAAAATTGCCGCTATTTTGGGGTCATTACCTCTGTGCACTTAGTGTGGGAACACTATTGAGCTACCCTCTATTTCTACCAATTTTTCTATCTATCCTTCTTTTCCCCCCCTCTCTCTCTCTCTCTCTCCCTCTCTCTCTCTCTCTCTCTCTCTCTCGCTCTCTCTCTCTCTCTCTCTCTCTCTCCCTCTCGCTCTCTCTCTCTCTCTCTCTCTCTCTCTCTCCCTCTCGCTCTCGCTCTCGCTCTCTCTCTCTCTCTCCCCCCCTCTCTCTCTCCCCTCTTCATTCCTCTACTCTCAGACAGCTCTTTCCTTTAACTTGCCCTCGTCAGACATTTTGAAAGGACATGTGACAGTCTGTGACAGATTTCACCCACTGATAAATAAATAAATAAACCAACAAACAAATAAATAAATAAAGGGCGACTTTGATTAGGTGAGGCAATCAAAGAGACACGCGGCTTGCGCGTGGTAACGGTGTGGCGTTGACTATTTGTCCGTGGATAATTAATGATCGGTTTCAAACGGAGTCCCGCATGATGGTGGGGGGTAATTAACGGAGCTAAAGGCAAAGAGGATTGAGTATGGCTTTCGGTGACCTCGTCGACTCCTCCACTTTTAATTAGCAAACGCAAGCAAACGGTCGGGATCCGCGCGCATGAGCTGTAATCTGAGGGAGTTAATCCCATAAAGACTCATTGACCTACAGGCATTTGATGAGACAAGATTGTCTTTGATGATAGTGCAGCCTCCCACCTTGCTCTGTGTCTCTCACACACATACACACACACACACACACACCTACACACACACAGACACACACAGACATGGTGGAACATAACTAAAAACAAACACACTCCTCTTGTTATTGCCCCTGTTACTCTGAGGTCACTGGTGCCCATGTGCACTGATGGACACACACACACACACACGCGCGCGCGCACGCACGCACACATACACTTACATGCCGCAACACTTCTAACATTTTTTTCAAGATGAGTTTTTGTGTGCGTGTGTGCGTGCGTGTGGGTGGGTGTGTATGTGCGTGTATGTGTGTGTGACTGTGTTTTCGCACACATGTGCTTTGAGTTGAAATATGACAGTTTCTCTCTCTCTCTCTCTCTAACTTTTTCCACTATCTCTCTCCTGATCCATCTCTGGTTTGTAAATTTCATTGTCGTCGTAATTCAAGCAAAGCAGTGCGTAGGTGCCAGAGAGATATTAATTAAACCCTTCAGTAAGAGGCCTATCTCCACTCCGCATGCCATATCTGGCCATGCCTACCCACAAGCCCCTTCACCCGTGCTCCTAAAATCCACTGGAGTATGATAATGAATCAAGATTTATAGCAGAATAAAGTGCTGTGATAGCACAGTGAATCGCTCTGTAATGGCCTAACTGAGCAAATATATGCAGCCGTCTACAGCCCGGATTACCTCTCTCTCCCCGGACCTTCTGAAGGAGCGCTTTCGATTCGCTTTGAACCGCCACGGACTTGAACGTTGTCGGGAACCGGGCTGTAAAAAAGTCTTATGAAATTCACATGTTTGTGTGAAATAAGCCTGTACGGTGGGAAAAGCTGAAACTGAGAGAGAAAGAGAGAGAGAGAGAGAGAGATGAGAAATGACGAGAGGCATGAAAAGAATATCTAGCCACTGGAAAAATCATGAAGTTATTTCACACTTAGCCAGATAATTCAATCCACGAGTCTAAACCATCCAGTAGGAGAATGGCTAGGGAACATTGGACAGTTTCACCTTTTGTTTTAAGGAGAAGTCCTCCTTCAGATGGAATACCGTCCTGGGTTTGATGTTCCTACCAAGTTTGGTCATGATGAAGCGGTTTAACGGTTCACGGTTTAAACATTAATTTGTCGTCAGCTGAACCTCCCACAGCTCCCTACTCTCTAAAGATAAAGTCCTTTTGACATTCAAATCGTTTTTTTTGTTTGTTTGTTTGTTTGTTTGTTTGTTTTTGTTAGCCAAGCGGCCTGACTGAAGGTTAGTGGAACCTCAGCAAGTGCATGTACAAAACACGGCAAAACAAAAACTTTAAAGAACCGATTACAGACGTTCTGCTAACCGTTAATTGTCGTGATTTGAAAAGACGTCGTTGAATTTAGGCTGCTGTTCAGGAGCTGTTGCAGGAAAAAGGTCAATCAGTTTCAGTAGTTGTGAGAGGTTTGATTAGTTTTTCTTCTGACAAGGTGATGTTCCGCTTCATTCGTTCCCTGTGATCATAAACAGTTGGCTCTGAAAGAGTAAATACCGCTTTTTTTTAAAAGGAAACTTCTACAGTGTGTCTTTGCTCTGCCCAGTTCAAAGCGCTGTAGGATCAAACTGCATAGGCTGAACACTCTCACTGCCCAGTCTACTGGAGAATAAAGACGCCAAGCTCAAAGAGCTATGGTTCTCCCACGAGAGCGGTGCTCAACAGTGAGTAAAGAAGGGTTTAGAGCGTTTTATTTATTCAGATCTATAAGCAAAAGCGCTGGCCGTATAGTTTCTGAGCTCGTGTTCGGAAAGCGGGACATGAAAGCTGCGCGCGCGCGCGAGCCGCTTAAACGCGTCGTTAAACGATAACGAAGACCGTTTTTTAACAATCAGAACGGGCATTGTAAAACAGTGTGAAAGGCTCTTGAGAAGTTAACAGGTGCACAGCAACCAGAAGTGTTACCACATTCGGTCTGCTGATTGTAGGAATGCCCCAATTGCGGTACAAGTGGGTTTTGCTTGATTTGTAATTACCACTTTTTGTGTCGTAGAAGCGAATCGGCATGTGTTCAAGAATACCCGCTGCGTCGGTCTCGGAAGTATACAAGTCTGATGATGATGATGATGATGACGATGGTGATGAATTTGCAAATGTTGTTGTTTTTATTAACGGTATGTA
This sequence comes from Chanos chanos, assembly GCF_902362185.1. Lineage (NCBI taxonomy): Eukaryota > Metazoa > Chordata > Actinopteri > Gonorynchiformes > Chanidae > Chanos > Chanos chanos. The sequence goes on from NC_044505.1 coordinate 9,744,233, forward strand.
TTTGAAATAACCGCTAAATCCAGAAAAACGCTGGAAGTTGTAAAGGGCGCGAGCGTGCGTGGCCTAAATTTCAGAGGCGATGTGAATCGGTTTGATTAATTCCCATTGCAGAAATGAACTATGTTTTTTTCCCTTTATTGCTGAAGGCAAATTGATTGATTAGTCACGTGTTAGAGTTCTAAGCAGCTTTTGAGTCTTGTAGTTTTATGCTTATGGCCGTTTCGTACTTAAATATCTATTAGAGATGCTTAGTGAAAAACATCAATTGAAAAATGTTGCTTTGAAGACGTAACATCTGTGTGTTTTTGTCGTAATACCAGAAGTAAATACTTCTTGTGCTTAATCATGTGGGCATTAATTTTTGATCGAAAATTCTAGATTATTTATAATAATGTGCTGTTTCTCAGTAGCCGTGCAAATATCTGCCATACATAATGCCCGTCTTTCTCCGGAAATGACGTCAATACGGGCCTAAATAATATGCGTAAACATAAATGTTTGTAAACATCTTCCGTCCTTCCTTTCAAAGATTTTTTTTTTACATTTTTTTTAATAAGTGTTCCTTCATCTGACCCTGTTTTCTCAAAGCCACGCCTCCTTTTCACGGCTCTGCCAGCGTAGCGAGACCCCACAGAAAGTTACAACTCATGTCCAGTTGTAACCGTTGTCTCTGTTAAACCTAAGTCAAGAGGAGGAGGACAGGACTTTGAAAGTCATTGGGATGTCGAACATTGTGAGGGCGGAGGAGAGAACAGAGCAGCGTCGCGTCCGTACATGCTGATCTTCCCGACCGAAGAAAAAGAAATGCCCGGCCGTCGCCCGCCGCGATGACATCTTGACGGAGGAGACTGCCCCTGTCAGCCTTCGCTTTTAATAACCAGCTTGTTAATGGGAGCCAATCTATTTCTTACCAGCCGCGATATTAGATATCAGCCTTTACTTCAGTTTGCAGAGAGTAAAGGCCACTTAATGATTGTTCATTGAGTTAAATAAATAAATAAGGGGGGGGGGGGGGGCGTGGGGGGAACGTCAATACATTGAACGCCATTCAGCATTATTCAGTTCTGTCTGGTAATGACTTTACAGAGAGCTTTTGGTTGTGTTTTGCAAAAGTAATCAATTTTTTCATTCTTCTTTTTTTTTTTTTTCGTGAAGCTCATTTAAACCACCGCGCAAATAAATAAAATAAATAAATAAACACACTAATAGCTTTTGAATTCACCTCTACACAGACGCTGTGAAGGGAAACTTATTTATCTATGTATCTGTCCGTCGATGACGCGTTATTATGGAAGTGGTTGGCAGTGGTTGGCATTTAATTGCCAGTGAGTTCATAGTCTTTCGTCTGCTATAGCAGAAGGTTCCAGAATACATAGGTAAGAGAATGGCTGCCAGTCTGGATCAGGGGACGACCTTGGTTCTGTGTTTAGTGTTCAAACATGCTCGCCGCATTGCATTTCTAATTAAAATCTGAAAGTGATGTTTCAACACACACAACTCTCTCTCTTTGTCTCTCTCTCTGTCTCTCTTTCTCCCTGTCTCTCTCTTGCTCTGTCTGTCTATCTGTCTGTCTGTCTCTCTCTCTGCTCTCACCTCATTCCCTCTCTCTGCTACTCCCATTCTCTCTCTCTTTGTCTGTCTCTCTCCCTCTCTCTTTCCCTCTCTCTCTCTCTCCTTTTCTCACTCCTCTCTCCTCATCCCTCTCTATGCCTCTCTCTCTCTCTCTCTCTCTCTGGCTCTCATTTCCATGTTCTCTCTCTCTCTCTGTCTGTGTCCCGGGCTGGGTTTGTCTCAGTGGTCATTTGGTGTAATCGCCTTGGGGATCATGAAGCTGTCAGTGGGAATGACAGAGTGTCTAAGGCCAGTATTCCCTCTTTAACCTGCCGTGGGATGTGCCAGCACTGCATCCTCTCACTCTGCTCCTCACCTGTTTATACAAGACACCACACACAGTGGAGAGACCACCGCGCTGCTGCCAAACTGGGTCTATACACACAACAACACAACAACAACACAGAGAGACACAGACGCGCAGACACAGACACACAAACACACAGAAACACAGACACAAATATACAAAAACACACAAACACACAGACACACAACAGACATGCAGAAACACAGAAACATAGACACACAGAGACACAGACAAACAACAGCACAAGACACACAAACACACATATATACAGAGACATAGACACACAGACACATACACACAGAAATTCAGGCAAGCAGACACATAGACACACAAACAGACAGACACACAAACACACAGAAGCACAGAAACATACACACAAACACACAGAAACGCAGACACACAAATATACAAACACACAGACACACAAAAATGCAGAAACAGAGAAACGCAGACACACAGAGACACAGACACACAGCAGCACAGATGCACAAACACACAAATATACAGAGACATAGACACACAGACACAGACACACAAACACACAGAAACACAGACATACAAACACACAGAAACACAGGCACGCAGACACATAGACACACAAACAGACAGACACACAGAAACACAGACACACAAACACACAGAAGCACAGAAACATAGACACGCAGAAACACAGAGACACAGACATACAGACACACAGACACGGACACACACACTTAATCAGTGTAAGATGCTTAATGAGTTCTCAGAGAGAATGACAGACACTCAGAGACTTAAATTAGGTGATGTTTGTTTCCTGCCTGCCTGCCTATCTGTCTGTCTCTCTGTCTGCCTGCCTGCTTGTCTATCTATCCATCTATCTATCTATCTACCTATCTATCTATCTATCTATCTGTCTGTCTGCCTATCTATCTATCTATCTATCTATCTATCTATCTATCTATCTATCTGTCTGTCTGTCCATCTGTCTGCCTGCCTGCCTATCTGTCTGTCTGTCTGTCTGGCTCCATTATAAATGGAGTGATTTATTGAGTGTTGGTTTTCTCATATCAAGAGAAATGGGATAATCAGGCGTTGACAATGTAAAATACCTTTGCCACTAACAATAGTTCTATAGGAGGATAAAAAGGTTCCTGGAAAGCTTTTTGTGGGCTTGCGTCAATGCAAAACACCCTCTACGCTCTCTTTGTTGTCAACGGAAAAAAATACCGACCAGGTTCTCTTTACTGTCAACGAAAAATACCTGTTACGTTCTCTTTGTTGTAAAAGTGTGGTCCGCAGGATTTCTCTTCCATGCACTGATATCTAAGCATACACTCAGCGCTTCCGTCAACCACGGATCTGTGTCTGTCGCGCGGATATTGCTAGCATTTCACAAAAGCTGAGTTGGAAATACATAATCAAGAAGAAATGAGACGTGATAGATAGTACGACAGAGCGAACCATTCGATAGACTCATCCCCGCTGACTGACAGATTAATATGGATGTGTTCCAGAAGTCTCCACCGCTAAACAATAGCCTGTTTTGTTTTGTCTTTGGGGGGGGGGGGGGGGGGGAGGAAATAAAAAAAGGACAAAGACAATACTAGTGTTTCAGTAACAGGCAGAGTCTAATTTACAGTATGTTTATTGTCGGCGTACTCGATTATTTGCAAACAAAAGCTTGTCATCTCCCCGCACTTCATTGTCAACACTACGTCGGACATCGTTTACTGTTTTGTAGGGCCGTCTTGGGCACATACTAACCGTTGGTCCTGTTCAGGGCTCCATACAAAATGACCCCATATAGAATGATAATGGAGTGAATATTAGAGTCAAATGTACAAACATTAAACATACGGGACAATGCCAGGCTGGTTGTGTCTGATCGAAAAAGAATTGACTTGAAACTTAAACCAAACCCACACTGATTTACATCACATTTGAGTGGTTACACCAGACAGCACTGACTTACACTTCACTGTGTATTCGACGTGAAACCGCTAAACGAACGCTTGCTTTCAAGAGCCAGTCTTCGCTGGGTGAAAGAGAGAGAAAAAAAAAGTTGACGTTAACCACCGTTGGCAGATTTAAATGAGGATATGGATACTGAAGCATCCGTGCGTTGGCTGATTTTTGTCTTTGGCAAATAAAACCCTCAAATTACTTTAAATGATGAATCACGGATACTCACAAAGCACATTTATCAATATTAATTTGAAATTAGTAATGTTAAATGAACACTAAAAGTGTGCGTACGAACATCCATAGATTTACTCAGATGTTCTCGGCGAAGCCATGCCAATGGTTCCTAAAGAGCTCAATTCTACCCCAAACACAGAACAGCGTGACAACAATGACAGAGAGAAACACTCTTTGTATACAGAAAAATAGTGCATTTCCTTAAGTGCTCTTTAGATTGAAGGGGTTTCTCCAAAACAAAACAAAAACCCCCCAAAACCTCAGTTCTAAAGGTTCTTTTTGGATATGCTGAACAAATGAAAACTTCTTATCTGTAAGATAAACTCTGAAAGACTTCTCTCTTTTTGTTTCTTTCCCTTTTTTTTCCTTTTCTTCTTTTTTTTGGGGGGGTCTTTGTTTTTGTTTCTTTTTGGCTTTTAGGGGGTGGAGAGTTTTGTCTCGGTCCGTTATTGTTAGCAAATTTAAAAATAAATAAATAAACAAATGACATGGGGGGGGGGGGGGGGGGGGGATGAAAAACCTCATTGGAAATGTATTGAAAACTGGAGCGGATAACCAGCAAGCTTTGCTTTAATACAGATATCGCAGTGGTTTTGGCGGCGGTAACCCTTGTTTGACGGCGAACGTAACATTAGATATTGCTGTCTGCTGACGGGGGAACCGGGCGTTTTACACCTGTGATTACGCCGGTAAGGACAAGAGAATATTGCACATTCCGGAACATTTGTCGGCACGTTTCTGGAACGTCTGGGAGTCTCCGAGGCAATTACAGGGATGCTGTAAAGGACGCCACGGATTCCTCTCCCCTCCCAAAGTGCCCTACAAATATAAGATTGGAATTACGGGATTTTATCCGCGGAACGTTTCGACAAGGCAGCGGTGTCGCCATGGCAGCCCAGTTTAGACAGAAAGGTTTATATAGACGTGTAAAAAAATGTGCCTCTAAACCAGATGCCTGTGTTGTTGTTGTTGTTATTTTGTTTTGTTTTTTTATTTGATTTTATTTTGGATTGGAAGCATTAGTGTGTTTACTGCAGAGGAGAGAGAGAGAGAAAAAAATCAGGTTTAAAGGATGGTATTCATTTCCAGAGAGGAATAAGGGCAGGAAAAAGCCTGTGTGGTTCAGATAGCCGTATATTGTTAACTCTGCTGGCCTCCCCACAGTGATTTTGATCTAAGAGCGGTTCTGATGAGATTAGAAAAAAAAAAAAAAAAAAATCTCTCATGTGGATGTCTGCCGCCGTCCTGAAACCGCCGGGACACCTGAGCCTCGTACCGCCTAACTGAGAGCGTGTGTCGAGAGGTCACGCAAAAATCTCTTTCTCTGTCTAACACATACACGTACACACGCGTGCACACTCACACACACACACACACTCACACACACACACACACACACACACACACTAAAGCTCTATTTGTTGCTTCTGTGGTTGTGTATGTGGTCTCTCTTAATTGAAAACATTAAATATTAAAAGATAATGATTGAAGATAAGTGTTTGTCAACAAATACCCCACCATTACAGGACAGAACTGAATACACTGCAAATTGTGGTTCCAACCTGTATTTTTCGCAATCAAGGTTTTGTAATGTGACGATTTGTGTTTACAGGCATTTCTAAATCACACTTGTTTTGCTGATAATGAAAAACACATAAAGGAGTGTGTTATATACATGTGTGTGTGTGTGTGTGTGTGTTGGGGTGTGTGTGTGTGTGTGTTTGTGTGTGTGCGCCTGCGTGTGTTGGGGTGCGTGTTTGTGTGTGTGTGTCTCCTACTTAAATAGCATTTTGAGTGTCCTCCGGGCATAGAATCTTGAAATGATGTTTGTCAGTTCAATAATGAATTTCATCTTTAAATATTGTCTCTGCTGACATAAGCAGAGGCTGTAATGCAGAGATGATAAATAATGTAGACCGTGTCCTAGCACAGCCTACCGGACCCTTCTCTCCTGAGGTAACTCTGTCATATAACAGCTTGCAGCCCAATGAGAACTCAAGGGGTGAGCAGATCCACGTGTGTGAATCCACACAGAAATGACTGATCGAGTTTTACTTAGTATGTTATGCACGCGAAAGCATCTGATGGTATGTAATGTATTATCCTATACCATGAAAACTGACATTGTCTGGAGCACCTGTCATTTTTTTTTTTTTTTTTTTGCTATTTTTTTTTCTTCTTTTTCTTTTTTTTCCCTCCTCCGCTCATTCTTCGGCGAGCGCCATCGCTCAGTCTTGACACTTTCAATTAGTCCCAGTGATTGTTCTTAAACAGACCTTGAAGGGTTTGTTTTCCGAGAACGGATGTCAAGGGTAATTGCGACAAGTCTGTGAACAGTTTACCTGAATTGATGGGAGCCCACGTCCGGCTTGCCTGAGTTCACAACAAGATTCCAACACGTCATTTTTCTTCGTTCCGTAGCTACGCGCAAGGCCGCCGACAGCGTATATCCGTCCTCGGATAGTTCGGTCTCTCTCTCTCGCTCTCTTTCTCTCTCTCTCTCTCTCTCTCTCTCTCTCGCTCTCCTTCTCTCTCTCTCTCTCCCTCTCTCTCTCTCTCTCTCTCTCTCTCTCTCTCCCTCGCTCTCTCGCTCTCTTTCTCTCTCTCTCTCTCTCTCTCTCTCTCTCTCTCTCTCTCCCTCGCTCTCTCCCTCCGCCCGCAGTGGCGGCTGGAAGCGTGCTCTACGGGCCAGCTGGCGGAGACACTCAGATCTTCTCGTACATGAGAGCGGTTGGAGAGACGGACGCTGATGGAGGGCGGGGAGGCTGAAGTGGAGCGCAGGTGGTGGCCTTTGCCAGAATGGTGGCCTGCCTTTGTCCTGCGTGTAATCAGCGCTGTCAAGGTGACTGCCTCCTCGCCACGGCAACAGAGCCATCTGAGAACACGGGGGCTATCTGTAGGAAGGCAGTCAGGCTAGCAAGAACACCATGAGCTAATTTACTGCTATTCAAGCAAGAGTGCAGGAGGTAGGAACAACATAGCATAGAGAGAGAGAGAGAGGGGGGGGGGCATGGAGGGAGAGAGAGAGAGAGAGAGAGAGAGAGCATGGAGGGAGAGAGAGAGAGAGAGAGAGAGAGAGCGAGAGAGAGAGCATGGAGGGAGAGAGAGACAGAGAGAGGGAGAGAGAGAGAGAGAGAGAGCATGGAGGGAGAGAGAGAGAGAGAGAGAGAGAGAGAGCATGGAGGGAGAGAGAGAGAGAGAGAGAGAGAGAGAGAGAGAGCATGGAGAGAGAGACAGAGAGAGAGAGAGAGCATGGAGGGAGAGAGAGAGACAGAGAGAGAGAGAGAGCATGGAGGGAGAGAGAGAGAGAGAGAGAGAGAGCGAGAGAGAGAGAGAGAGAGAGAGAGAGAGAGAGAGCGAGAGAGAGAGCATGGAGGGAGAGAGAGAGAGAGAGAGAGAGACAGAGAGAGACAGAGAGAGAGAGAGCATGGAGGGAGAGAGAGAGAGAGAGAGAGAGAGCATGGAGGGAGAGAGAGAGACAGAGAGAGAGAGAGAGAGAGAGAGAGAGAGAGACAGAGAGAGAGAGAGAGAGAGAGAGAGAGCATGGAGGGAGAGGCAATAAGGCCATCTTAAGTGAGAGTGGCTTCAAAATTGACATAAACTCTCAACCGTTAAGTCTCTGTTTTTTTCTCCCTCCTTCAGTCTTTCCTCTCGCCATCTCTTCACATCAAGTTGATAAATGAGACCAAAATGACAGAAACATGAGTTTTTATCACCAGGCTGCAGGGGTTTTCATTTATTTATTTATTTTTTTATTTTATTTTTCACTGGAGCCTAGCGTTTTTTCTACACACATAGACATCTACTGTTTACTGGGTTGTTACGTGTAATTTGAGTGGGCTCCCGTGCTGTCAACAGCCGAATCCTTCTACCCCCTCCATCGGCGAATGAAATTAAATAAATAAATGAATGGAATTTTTTTTTTTTTTGTGGCGTTTTCATCAGTCCTCCTGACATCCAGGATTATTTTTTAATTATAACATAATCCCCCACACCCTACCCCACCCCACCCCATCCCATCTTCACCCCACCCTCTCCGCAGTAGAATGGGTTTTGATGACGGGCACCCAGGCAGATGCGACCTCATTAATTTGCGGGATCCGAGACCGCGATCCTGTCACGAAGACGTCGATACGATGGCGCGTTAACAACGGGTCGCCACGTGGCTTAGTCGGTCGGCGGTGCCCGAACAGGCTTGGTCTGGCAGATCGCAGAACTCACCAACCCCCCCCCCCCCCCCCCCCCCCCCCGCCCCCACCCTCCCGACACCTCCCACGCCTCCCACCCCCAGTTGGAGCTTACGTGGTGCCAAATGCCAACTGTTTTTCTTTTTTTTTATATCAACCAGTGCAATCTTTTACACCCATTCTGGACCTCGGCCGGCTGGTCGATTATAGATAGGGTCAAAGTTTCTGCTCGAATTAGAATAAGAAAAATCAGAGAAGTGAGTGTGTGTGCGTGTGTGTGTGTTTTTCTGCCAAGAATTAATTTAATTTCAGCAGATGTTGATGAGAGTTGGCCCCAATCGGGCTCTCCACAGGCTGTTGGCAGTGATTAAGACAAATTCCCCGGTTTTAGCCGCTTGTAATTTTTTTTTTTTTTTTTCCTTACGAGGGCGTCTCTGGCACCTACCTGTAACGTGATGATTCATTAGCAAGGACGCTCAAAGGCTCCGGAGGGAAACGCGACGCTTGTGAGAAAAAAAAAGAAAAAAAACAAGTCTCATTTTTAATCTTGTCCTCGCAGTCCCTTACATACTTTTAGTTCGCGTCCGACCCAAGGGCCCTTTTCCGCCCGCTTATGGAACCGAACCGCATCTGCATCTGAAGAAACTAGCATTGCATTTCGCTAAGCCGCTACTCTCAGGCTTTAGTACTTCAAGACGTTCTGAGGATTCTTGCTTGTCCTTATCAGCCAGCTTGGACCACTTAACAGAACAAAGTTTGAACTGTTTCTTCATTTCTTTATTGTCTGAAATATCACGGTGGCTTTTTTCTCGTCTTTGCCTTGAGTGGAAGTACAATAGCTTTTGGTTAAGCACAGCACCCTCTTCAGCCCTTTTTTTTTGGTTTTATTAAACAACCGTTCAAGGTTTCAATGGAAAACAAGGCTTTTTTTCTTTTTTTTTTAGACAAATAATGGGGTTCTGTTAGAAGAGCATTTCATCTTTGGTCTCTGTTTTTGTTTTTGTTTTTGTTTGGTTTTTTTTTTCCTTGAGTATATTGAAATTTGTTGCCGTCGTTTGTTTGTCCAGATGGCCTTGTTAAAGGGTAAAGTAAGAGTGAGTGTTCGCATTGGAGGGTAACGGTGATGAGGACATGGTGTGAAACTGATTTTATTTTATTTCTCTCTCTCTCTCTAATAAACCTGGCCTTATGCCATTTCATTAAACAGAATTTAAAGAGGGGGACGGTGCCGGCGGAGCGCGAGATAGCTGGAAAAAGCAATACGAGAGAAGAGTCGGTTTCTGTGTGGTGAGGACCCGCGCTGAACTACGTGAGGACACTACAGGAACGGAGCGAAAAACATGAAAGATGTATTTTATACTGTACGGAGCTTCGTTAGCTGCCCCCGCGATCCGTCCGCGTCTGGACTACCTCCAAAGAAACGCGTTTGGTTCCATCCCCGTTCATTAATCATCTTTTTTTTTTTTTTCCTCCCCTCTCCCCCTCCTTCCTGCTTAAAATAAAGCGCAGGTCACCACTGTGATACATCTCCTGTGCATCTGAGGGAAATGAGAAATACTGAGGAGAAGTACTGGGGAGTTTTTTTGTTTGGTTGGTTTTTTGGGGGGGTTTTTTTCTCCCGCTGATCATTTTTTTCAAACACACACACACAAGCACACACACACACACAAAAGCACACAACCAGTGGCTGTGTGTGATTGGTCCCTGTTTGCGAGGTTGAGTACATGTATTTGACATGTCTGACATACGTTCTGTTTGCGCTTCTTTCGCCGTCTTTAACCGTCAATTAGCGTACAAGACCAAACAGGGTAGCGTAGTCTGCGCTCCAACTTTCAAGGTCAGAACAAGTGCTATATAACCTTTCTTTAAGTCTACACTGCAGAAACAAGGAGAGGTTTTTTTTTTGTACACAGCAGGAGGCTGTACAAAGACACATCTTCAGAGAGCTTCAGCAGCTCTCATCAAACTCTGGATAGAAATGACGCTAGCTGACTCCAAGCAATTTATAGTCTTTTAAAAGACCTACCAGAACCTCTACCTTTTTTTTTTCTATTTCTTTTTCCTTTTGTAGTAGCGCAACACATTTCAAATGAGCAAGGTGTAAGCAGCTGTGTTTGTGGCAGCAATTGCACAAATTTCAGGTGAGTTTATTTCAATTTAGGATGCTTTTTTTTTTTTTTTGCCACATGAATAGATTTGTACACCCCAACTGAAGGAGAAGAAGGCGTAATCGCTTGAAAGAGATAGAAAAACAGTTTAGTACCAACCTTGTATCATGTCCCTCGGAGAAAGGAGAGATTTTGGGAGGGGGGGGGGGGGGCGGTTTTGTGACGTTTTTCTGAAAATGAATCGCATCCTTTCTGTCCTTGCCTGAGGTAAAACCAAAAAAAAAAGAAAGAAAAAAAAACTAGCATATGGTCCTAAAAAAAAAAAAAAAGTAAACCTCCATTCCGGAATACTTGCCCAGTGTTATAAGGTCACTCTTTCCTGGCACTAGCCAGAAGCTCCAGGGCTTCCTGCCGTTCCGTCGTTTTTTTTCCTGACTATTTGAAGCTCAGTTTAATGGCTGTTACTCCACATTTAACTTCAAGAAGGTTTTTTTTTGGGGTTTTTTTCTCCACCCCCTCCTCTCTCTTTTTCTCTGGTTTCTTGGAGGTAGTTATTGCTCCATCTCTCTTCCAGGGTCCAGATGCCTCCTGCTCGGCCTCTTCCAGCTCCATCTGCTGTCTGATGGTTGGGCGATGGAGATAATTCAGTCGTTCACTCAGAAAGACGGTTCATTACAAGACCTCTCGCCTTCCTCATTTTCTGTTTCATTTCGTTGTATCTCTGGGTTTTCAAAAACATGGGGTACTCAAAGATAAAAGAGTACTTTTGGAGGAATCTCAGGTTCTTGTTTACCTCTTGTTGTTATTGTGAAGGTTAAGGTTTTCTCAGATTGTATAAGTATGTTATGGCAAAAAAAAAGAAATACGTTAAAAAAAAAAAGGTCCTTCAGCCAAACCTGGACAACCCAGAATAGAAAAAAAAAAAAAAAATACCAATGTTTGCGCCCGTACGACTCTTTGTTTATCGGTGGGACGGAGCAGTGGGAATATTCGGTAGGGGCTCAGTTTGGGATATTGGGCTCACTTCGTGCTGTCTCTTTCTTTTCTTTGTTTTTGTGGGCGGTTATTTTGTCGGCGTTGTTATCTTTCATCTCGAAGTTTATTGAACATCTGTCTTCAATCGTTTGCTCTCTTTGTGCTCCGTTCCGTTATTTTTATCTTTTTTCTTTTTTTTTTTTCTTTTTTTTTTTTTTGGATGAACATTCTCTTGAAGAAAATTGCATTGTTCCATGGCCTTCTCTATAGAGAGCTGACTGTCTCTTTTCCACATCAGGAATTCCATAATGTCTCTTTAAAGCTGCTTTGTGACCATGTCTATTGTAAAAAAAGCTCTATGAGGATGAAATTGAATTCAGTTGAACAGCATTGAACTGAACTGAATTAAATGGAACGGAATGGAAATTGAAGTAATTTGAACTGAGCTGAATTATTATATGCGAACTTTGTGACTCTCCTTAAAGTGAAACTCACCTCCAGTGAACTGCGCTCAAAACACCCCTTTTCTCGTCCCTTATTTATGTCTTATTGGCTTATGGCAGAATATTTGCATTTAATAATCTAACTCCTTTCACACGCATATCCGCTGCGGCGTCTGAATTGGTCAGAATATCACTCGACCAACAAAGTTCTCTCTGGACTGCGGAGCTTATTAACGGATATTTAAGGCTTACGTTTTCATCATGAAACATAAACCGTTTGAGACAGTGTAGCGTTTCAGAAGAAAAACATCCTTTAGGTGGTTGGTTTGTGATAGTGTTGACAAACACTGCGTGGTTTTCATTGATAAACAGCCTTAGGTTCAAGAAGCCAAAGCAATTATACGGACTGTGCCGTGTCCCGTCTCTCTAAAACCAAATTGTTTCACAAAGCTGACGTGGAGAGGCCTCCTAATTACCTCCGAATTTTGAAACAGTGCCTCAAGTTTTCTTGTCAGCTGAAAAGAAGACGTCAAAGCTTTATGCTTAACGAGCTGGCATTTGTCCTCTCGAAATTCATTACATGCTTTTGCTGCTAGAATGCACTAATTCTCTCTCTCTCTCCCTTACTCTCTCTCTCTCTCTCTTTCTCTCTATCTCTCTCTCTCTCTTGCTCACACACACACACGCACACACATGCACGCACACATGCTCTCTCTCTCTCTCCCTTACTCTCTCTCTCTCTCTTTCTGTCTATCTCTCTCTCTCTCTTGCTCACACACACACACACACATGTGCACGCACACATGCTCTCTGTCTCTCTCTGTCTTTCTCTCTGTCTCTTTCTCTCTCTCTTTCAGTCATGTTAGGTCAGAGCCTTAGCTTGTCTCAGTCTGATTTTTCTTTTCCTCCTGGTGTTTCATTGGCCTCTTGTCACTAGGCTGTCATTCCAGAGTCTCTTATTATGGAAAAAAAAAAAAAAGAAAAGATTAAATTGTCCTAATTGTATTTGTTGAGACATTGCCTTTCCTACCAAACACATTTTCATCAAATGAAAAATTGATTTGAAAGTAGTTGCTTCTTAAATAGACAGATAATGGGTTTCTACTCAAGCTGTCTGTGTAACGCTCAGTCACTAAAACGTCTTGAAATGCTGTATAATTTCCCTCGAATTACCGGCCAAATAGTCCATCCTCTGTTTTTGTGTGTGTGTGTGCGTGTGTGTGTGTGTGTGTGTGTGCGTGCGTGCGTGCGTGCGTTCGTGCGTGTTTTCCATTGAGCAGACCTGCCATTCTCTTTGTGCGAGTTCAATTTAGGCTGTCTGCTAATAATTGCAGTGGAACAGCCAATCAGAGTGAATTTGTCTGAGAAGAGGGAGTCCCCTGAGCCAAAATGGCAGGGCTGGAACAGGTCTGGGCAGAGGGACAAGAATCGCTGGATGATGTAGGGAGCAAACATTCGTGCGTATTTTCCTTCATGAAAATGAACGCTAACCTTTGTTTCGTGTCACTCTCTCTCGATCTCTCTCTCTCATTCTCTCTCTCTATCTCTCTCATTTATGATTGTATATGGTTTTCAAAATCCAATTGGAAGGATTTTTTTTTCTCTTTTTTTTTTCCCTGTGCGATTCAAATTGCTTTCCAAACCCTCTAAGAGAGAATATTAAGAATAATGATTCATTTGACCCTTTTTTGTGTTGTTGGTTGTCATATTCATAAGCATAATATGAGCATACGAATGAAGAGGGATAAAAACAAGATATGGTTTGTCATTTAAGCCATAAAATGCATAGCAGTTTACAGCAAAAAAAAAAAAAGAAAAAGAAAAAGAAAAAAAAACGATGGTTGTGAAGGTACATACTTCATACTTCCCATTTATAGGCAATTTTGCCTCTTCAAAGCATTCTAGTGTGTCACTGTGTCATGTATCTCTGTTCTTTCAATGGCAATAGCTGTCATTCAACAAAAACCATTATAAGGTTGAAATGGCATAACGTGGCTATTATGTGTCAGAGAAAATATAATATTGTAACATAAAGAGCAAAGACTGATTATTAAAAAAATTAAATAAATAAAATAATTCTCAAGGTTGCCCCCCAGCAGAGATCACATGTGGCCTTTTTTTTTTTCTTTCTTTCTTTCTTTTAAAGAAAAATAAAAAAAAAGAGCACTCCTGTCCTTGTCACGGTAGTGAAATCCACGCTCTAAGCCAACAGCGAGAGAGCTGGCTGGCTGGCTGGCATTTGGAGTCTGTTGCCGAGGTTACAGTATGAATATTCTAACAGTAGTTGCTGTCCTGTTCCACTTTCAAGGGGACTGTTAGTATTTCACAGGACAGATTTCACTTTTTCTCTTCTCCTGACAACTCAGTCAGCACCTGTCGCCAAGGACAAAAGAATACTTTTGTGTGTTTTTTTTAGCGCCTTTCTCCTTTGAGTTACATTCAGTTATAAATGACATAACTGTGCGTCTTGTGCGAACGACATAGGACAAAATTCGGTGAGTGTTTTACGGACGTTTTTTCCCCTTCTGAACAAGAGACACATTCATAAAACAACGTCCTCTATTACTTAGCAGACACGGTTATCCATAGTGACCAACCAGAAATGCACTCATGCTAAGTACAGGAAAGCCAGCAATTTGTCACCTTCAGGTACTTAACTGTGACACAGAGAAAAGTGCTGGTGTGGAGAATGGTGGTTCTGCATGTCTGATGTGAGGCATAATTCCATAATTCTGTCTGAAAAGAGAGGGTTCTGAGAGACGTATAGGTCAAGATCTGGAACAACCGTTTCTTACAACACAGACGAGAACTTCTTCTGACTTGGTTAGTACAGAATGTCCATGCCTCTGTCTGTGTGTGTGTGTGTGTGTGTGCGCGTGTGTGCACGCGCGTTCGTATGCTGCATTCTCCTCTGATTTGAAGACTCTGCCTGTGTGTCTCTGTTCTCTGCATTTTGAACTTTTATGAGACTTCATGCTAACTCAGACTCCATTTGCAGTGACAAAATTCCCCCTTTTGTGTCTGCGGCAGGGAAAGTCTGTCGAGCTGTCGGTTGAAAGTCACTCATTGTCACTGAATTTTGCCTGTCTTTGTCTCTCTTTCATATGGAAATATCACTTTTTTTTCTTGCTTTACTGAGAGCTTTTAGCAACCAAAGAGCTACCCTACAATTTCATAATTTTTACATTAAATCAAATCTATTGCGGTAACATCAACCTTTGTCGAACATTGGGCTTTTTTTTTTCTTTCTTTCTTTCTTTTTTTTTTCCAGAATGTTCTTTCTCTGCCACAGAGTTGTTTACGGGTTGAGAAACATCAAAGGAGGGCCGGGGTCGACAGGAGCCGTCATTGTCTTCCTCTCCTGGCCCTGGCTCGCTCTTTCCTTCACCCCTTCCTCTTCTTTTCCTGCTCCACGTTTTTCAGCATTTCACAGGGCAGTTTTTTTTTTTTCTGTATGTTTGCTTTTGTATATCTCCCCCGTTTCATCTGGGTGTTTGCTCTTTTGATGGCAGAATGCATGGTAGGGCAGCTTTGAGGAGGCCTCTCTGTCCTGGTCTGTTCTTTTTCTCTCTTTGTACCATTATGAATACGAAGAGTACGGGTAGGGGTGTTTTTTTTCACGATTTTTTTTTTTTTTTTTTAAGATTGCGCGCACGCAACTCTACGGGCTTAAAGACAAGCTGGGTCTGCTCCTTTGAAAAATAAAAATCCGAGCCCAAAATGCAGGTTTCGATTAGAACGTGACGTGCTTTTTACTGGCTCCTGTTCGCTCTTAGAACACCCATTTTTCAGAGATGAATGAGGGATGCAACAAAATAAGAAAAAAAAAAACAAACAAAAAACACACAGAACAGTTGTGGAGGTTGTGAAGAAACACTTTATTCAACATAGATGGAAACACACACAAAGGAACTCGACAAAAAAAAAAAAAAAAAAAGAAAAGCAACAAAACAAAAAAAAAGGATAGAATTTACTGTAATTTGCCATGAACATTACTTTTGTCCAGCTGGTCTTCCCTTATTGACTGATGCTGTTGCTAAGCAAACTGAAGGACATGTTGAAATTTTAAAATAACACTCGAACAGGGTCACAGACGGATCTCCTCTGTATCTTGTATCAAAGTAGGCCTCAAAATGAGTTAAGCAGTTACAGCTAAGCAGTGGGAGCCTTTCTTACCTCGGACTCCTCGAATTCTGGATAAACTACTCAAATAAAGCACAACATGACTGTGATATTAATTCCAATGTTGAATGACAAAGTTCCTATTATTATTCATGAATGAGTCTAAACTTTCAAACAAAGCACGCTGAGATGCTAAATACAACGTTGATGAACTTCAAAAGTGTAGATTATGGATAAACAAGAATAAAATCTATAAAATATCAAATATATAAAATCTAAGTCAATAAAATCTATATGTTAGTTAAGTATTTTTGGCTGGTCCAGCCCTTCAATGTGAGTGTCTCATTAACTGATTCTACGCTGAATGGACAGGGAATTATTCAGCCAGACATTCCCAACATGGGCCCTGCTCATGGCTGTATATCACATGGCACACTGTGTGTGTGTGTGTGTGTGGGTGTGAGTGTGAGTGTGGTTGTGTGTATATGTGTGTGTGTTTGTGTGTGCGTGTGTGTGTGTGTGTGTGTGTGTGTGTGTGTGGCTGTGGGTGTGAGTGTGGTTGTGTGTGTATATGTATGTGTGTATGTCGGAGGGGTCTAATTGAGGGGCTTCACCTCTACGTTCACCATCACCGCCTCGCAACGGCCGAGCGGTTATAGGCAGGCCCTTCTGATTGGACAACGGCACCGGCGGAGGATGAACGTCGATACGCCATGCATCTCGCACAGCGAAGTTTTGCCTCCTTTATCTCCGCAATTCTTCTTTGCTTCTCATCGGCGAGGCGGCAGAGGTCGCTGGATCGATAAAGAGCAGGCGGAAGATTTGTTCCTAGTTACACAGATTGCTTCGTATTGGCGATGCACACAGGAATCGCCACACGTGCAACCTTTGCCATTAGAATATCAATTACTGCCTGGCGCGTCAATACCTGGCCTTCGACGGCCAGGGTTTCAGGGACCTGACCAGGGAGGTAATCCATACTTTCTTCATTTCTATCCAGCCTCATGAATGTATTGTTGGTTTCTCTGAAGGCTGATTCTTCACTGTCGTTCTGACCTGCCTAATCATCCGCACAGCCATTTAGGAGTATTCAGAAAACAACAGCTTGACTTGGCCAGTTGCTGAATAGTAATATGCGTATGTTAACCCGAGGATGGGTTTCGTATTCATTATGAATCTTCTTTTTTTAACCCACAGTGTATGGGCAAAGTGCATGCGGCGTCTTTGTCTGTTTACATGGCTAAGTTTGAGTGACTTCACAAAGGCTCATTCGGTCCGAAAATGAAAAACAGAGACACACTCCCTCTGGTGGAAGCACTTGACATGACACTTCGCCACCACTACAGCAGTCACTCACTCTCTTGTGGGGTGCCACCAAGATGTAGGCCTCAGTTATTCGGGAGACGTATATTTTGCCCATCATTTCTAAAAGCGCTTTAAACTCACCTAAATCTTCTCTGCCAACTCTGGAAATCAGGTTCGATAATGCAAACGGGCATAGAGTTTTACTGGTCCTTCCAGTCCCCTTTTGGAGACAGTTAATGTTGCATGAACGACCTTGTCATTAGAGAGCTAGTACGCCAGCTACTTAATAAAGACTCTTTAATTACTCTCTCAAAGAACTTGAATCTTAAATATCGATGCCAGTCTGGCAGAAACTGTCCAACTCAACAGCAAAAGGAATCCGGGCAAAGTTTTGATACCGTACCAAGGTTTTAACAGGTTTTATCAGAGGGAGAACACAATCCACGCTTTCATTGGCCTTGCCCTGAGGCGCGATGAACGACGCGGATAACAAATTATGGCATAAACCTTATCTTATCTTACTTCATGCTGATTACTGATGTCGATTTCCATTCGGGGCAGATTCCCGCTCTTTCTTCTAACGATCAGGCTTGTACTGGGGGTTGTGAAGGAGGAGCATTTGATTTTTACTTATTTATTTTTTTACCTCTTTATAGCTTTGCCTCGTTTGTTTGTTTTGTTGATGGTAACAGAGGGAGGGTTTTTTTTAAAAATATTTTTTCTGCATGTATCTTGCGTGTTCTTTCACTGTACGTGACGCGTTGAAAGGACCCTCAAGCCCTCTCCAACAAAGAGGGGCCCGGAGCACGCCCCTCAAATGACACGGCGAAGCGGTACGCCGGTAAAACATTAAAAAAAAAAACCCACTCTCGACGTAGCAGTCTTCCCCTTGTTGTACACGACGGAGTCTCTCTGGATTCCGATATCAGAGAACACCACCCCCCCTCCCCTTCATTTTAATGCGTCTTTAAAGAGAGAAGGCAATAAATTGTGAGTGAGACCGTGCATTGATCTCAGCACAGGGGCGCTTGTATGATCAGTTGAAGAGCACGAGCCGTGTCCCAGAGGAGAGACTGGTTGAGTAAATTGAAGCCAACCAGAGGATATGTGTTGTGTGTAGAAAGGGAGTGAGGGAGTTGGAAGGGATGGAGGGGTGTGTGTGTGTTGTGTGTGTGTGTGTGTGTGGGGGGGGGGGGTGTGTGTTGGGTCTGGGGGCTTGTTGATGTTGTTGCTTTATTCACCAACTGGCCTCCAGCGCACTTCAAACAAACAAACAAACCAAAAAAAAACACACACACACACACACTTTACAATATGAACAAAAGCTTGGACTAAGCTACAGAGTGCTCTGAGTGCATTTTGTGTGCGTGTGTGTGCGTGTGTGTGTGTGTGTGTGTGTGTGTGTGTGTGTGTGTGTGTGTGTGTTTGTTTTGATTCTGTGTGACGTGCTCTTAGTTCAGACCCTCCTTTGCCTTTGCTGTCAGTATCCGTATTACGGCAGTCGCTGAAAGAGACAGAAAAGCTAATTCACCTGCTTTAATGGATTCATTTCCCCAGCCTTCAGCTCAGTGAGTCACACTGCTCCTAAAAAAAACACAAAGACAGCACAGCCTGGCAGCAAGCGTGTGTGTGTGTGTGTGTGTGTGTGTAGACGTGCACGTGTGTGTATATATATGGCTATGACTCGTCATGACTCTCTGAATCATTGATCCCAGTGGGAGCGGAGAGGGAACCAAGCCTTTCTGGAATGTTTTGTGTGTGTGTGTATGAAAATGTGTATAGTATTGCTTACTGTATTATATGGAGTATAAATGAACAGGCCTTTGACTGGTTGTTTTAATGACGCACTTTGCTCCCAAGGCCATTGTCCTGTATCACACTGAAGGGCCGAACCAGTCAAAAATACTTAACCAAAATATATATTTTATTGATTTTCTGTTTAACTGTAATCTCTGCTTCATAGTTCATCAACCTTGTATTTAGCCACTTAGTGTGTTTAGTCTGAAAGTTTAGATTTATTCATAAATAATAATAGGAACTTTGCCATTCAACGCCGGAATTAATATTACAGTGGTGTTTTGTTCATTATAGTTGAATGCCCAGAATTTAGTGAGATTCTCCTTTGGATCCAGCTGCCTTTCTCTGCCAGACACTGGGCCTTTACTGCTTCATGCTCATAATTAGCTTTTAAAACCCACATGGGTGTTTTGAACTAAACTCGTGCTTTGTGATTAAAAGCATTGTATGAAAATTGTCCGGGTTTTTTTTTGTTTTTTTCTTCAAACTTTTGTTTACTCTTTAGATTTGTACTGCCTGCATGGACGGCCCTCAAAACTTTCTAATGCCCCCCCCCCCTTGCACCAAACCTCACTCATCTCTCACTCATTATCTAAGCCGCTTATCCTGATTAGGGTCGCGGGGGGTGCTGGAGCCTATCCCAGCGCACATAGGGCAAAAGGTGGGGAAACACCCTGGACATGTTCACCAGTCCATTGCAGGGCAGAAAACGCAGACAAACAGACTCATTCATAGCTAAGGGCAATTTAGTGTCTCCAATTCACCAAACCGGAGCTCCCAGAAGAAACCCACGCAGACAACATGCAAACTCCACACAGAAAGGACCCTGGCCACCCGGCCAGGAACCGAACCCAAAACCTTCTTGCTGTGAGGCGACAGCGCTACCCACTGTGCCACCGTGCACCAAACCTAAACCCCCCCCAAAAAATTAGCTTTAGCCCCTAGTGCTTGACAGTCTCCTACTTAAACAGAGGTGGAAAGTGTGTAGAGAGCTAATGCAGCCAAACTGAGACTGGATTTTTTTTTTTTTTAAAACCAGCTAATAGGAGAGGAGTCACCATTTTATACCTACAAAAAGAAAAGAAAAAAAAAAAATCCAATAAAAAGAAAGAAGAAAAGGAGAGACATAAACATTGCAGATCACAAATGATTAAAATGGAGAGGTATGCTGCAGATCATTCGTTCATTAAAACATGACCGTATAAGTCGAACTCGTTTAAGGGAAAAGACTTTATATATATATATATATATATATAGCAAATGCTTCCTTTTGGAGACCTTTTTCTTCCTTTGAATTTTGTCCTGTCAAACGGAGATATTGCAGACATGGGAGAAATCTGTCTAAAGAACGTCTGAAAGTTAAAAAAAAAAATTCTCTTCATTTCACGGTCAAACTCAGAGGTAAAATAAAATTCAATCTTTTAGTGCAAGCATGAGAGATACCTGCTCCCCCCCAACACACACACACACACACACACACACACAACCCAGAGGGGGTTTTGTCTGGGAAATATCAAAAGTGGGCGAAAGCCACAGCCCTGCATCATGGCCTGTCAGTATGCGTGCCGTCGGGATATGAAACTTTGCCTTCTCCTCCTCCTAACTGTTTATTTGTCACTGCCTTCCTGAGATGGAGAGAGAGAGAGAGGGAGAGGGAGAGAGAGAGAGAGAGAGAGAGAGGGAGAAAGAGAGGGAGAGAGAGAGAGGGAGAGAGAGAGAGAGAGAGGGAGAAAGAAGAGAGAGAGAGGGAGAGAGAGAGGCCTGCTGTTGCTGCTGTTTCCCCTCCTGCAATACATCAACCCCATGATTTATGACCCCGTTTAATCAACCACTCGAAGGACACCAGACGAGAGATTTCTTTTCCTGCTACAACTCTCCACAAACAACATCGCCTCCACACACCCCCGCTCCCTCTTCTTTCAGTTCTTTCCAAACACTCTTAGTACTGTATAGCACTTACACTAGCAATACAACTGCTACACACACACACACACACACAAACATACACACACACACCACCCCACCCCATTTCTTCCCTGTTCCTTCTCTTAGTGAAAACCTGGCGCCATTGCACTCATATAGAGGCTGTCATTTTTATTGAGGCCATTTATTTGAAGGCTGAACATCCAGGGATTTAGAAAAGGGAAGACAGAGAAGAGAGAGTGAGAGAGAGAGAGAGAGAGAGAGAAGTGCTGAATGTTAAGGTTTTTTTTTTTTCTTTTCTTTTGCTGCTGGTGGTGACTTTGCAGAGGTGGCAGTTGAGTAGAGAGGCGCTGAGGATGGGACCAGCTCCCTCAGGTGTGTGTGTGTTCGAGGCCTCCTGGCCTGAACCTTGCAAACGGAGGAAAGAAAGGTCATTTATACCCGTAGGCTCTCCTCTCAGTCTCTCAGACAACATTCCACGTCCGCCCCGGGGGGACTTTTTCCAGATAGCAGCTAATAAACACTTTTATTTTTTCAGAAATGGGAGGTGTCGCCTTTCCGTTTGGACCCTGTGTAATTGCACTGGGAGATTGGAGCGGGCTCTTGTCTTCTCAAGCGTAAGGTCCACTTCACTTCAGAAAGCCCGGGAGTGATATTGTCATTAGGTTCTCTCTGACGTTTGAAGACACCTCTCGATAATGAAAAATACGCCGCCACTGCAAGTTCTTTTCCACCACAAACACTAGCCCTGGTAGATTTTAGAACATAGCTTCACGTTTTTTTACCTTTGTGATTTTTTTTTTCTTTTTTTTTTTTTTTTTGGATTATAGCAACACCACGCATTTCAAAATGGGGGCAAAGTTAGCCGCGCTTTTGCAAACTCGCATAGCTTTTTCATTTTTCATGCCCTGGTTATTTATATACTACAGTTTGACCCCAGTTTGCTCGCTACAATCGCCTGAAACACAATGTTTTTTGTCGTTTAATTTAGCGCGGCCTCTCTAAGTCTTTTCTCTGAGAGCAGGAGAGCTGCTCTTTCTCACTTCCTAATTGACCGTTTAAAGGCGTTCAGTGACTGCGCAGTCTTCCAATGCCGGCCGCTCTCAGACTGAAAGTTTTTTCTTTTTTCTCTCAGCGAAAAACCACCGAGCACAATAATAACCGAGTCGCGGGCGCTAGCTCGACACGTTTTCCTCGCATTATTGGTGTTAATCTACAGTCTTCGTCCGCTAGCCGCGCTGTGGCGAATCAGGAACAAACAGAGGAGGTGGCTGTTCGAACGCGATAGCGCCGGCGCAGGTATTAATGCTTTGGATTTGAATAATATGCCAGCGAGGGGCAGAGTACGCCCCCCAAAAAAAAACCTCCCGCCGCTTTGGAAATGAACAAATAATGTGCACAAAGATAAAGGTGTTCCTTTCTGTTGAAATGGCTGACTGGATACACTTGCTTTAGCCCGTCTCTGAAAGAGGTCAAACGCATTACCGGCTCCGTGTTAGAGGAGACCAAAGGAGAGAAAGGGAAAGCGCGTGAAGATTCTTCTCTCTTTCTTTTAAACACTGGGAGGTAGTAGGCTTATAAATTAGAGTTTGTTGAACTGCTTTGGCACACAGAATTGCTTGCGCATTGAGCCAAATGATTATTTAATGGCCATTGTGTTTTTGGTTCTAATTTGTTTGTAGGTACTTAAAAAGTACGTCTTGTGCATATTCATAAAAATAAAAAGTGTATTGAAAATATAGTGAAGGGGGTGTCTCTGCAGCATTTGTGGGCTTTGTACAGGGGTCTCAGGTGGGTCTGTACCGCTCCTCGTTAATATTCAAAGAACAGAAGCCAATTCAACAATTCAATTAGACGTTAACATCAGAGGAATCTTAAGGGACGCTAAACAGTAATGTCCTTGAATGGGACCAGGAGAGCGGTGAAACAATGCCCATATTAGATTAACTCATCAGGACGGCTCCAAATCCTCATCCCTCTTTTCTTCTCTCTTTCTCTGACCTCCTCTGTTTGTTCCTCTCTTTCTCTCTCCCTCTCTTTCTCTCTCCCTCTCAACAAACGCGCACGTACACCGGGCTTTCATTGACAGACCCGCAAGTAGAATATATGTTTTTGTTTAAGGGAATAAACAGTTTCATTGGCTTCAAAGCCTCCATGATTTTCATATCCACGAAAATATACAGCCTCACTCAGACAGGCTCGGAAATAGACCTCACGTATATATTGAGTCGGGAACGTTTACGAGGCAGTCAGATGGTGACTGGAGTTTTGTGAAAGGAATTGAATTTAACTCTCTCTCTCTCTCTCTCTCTCTCTCTCTCTCTCTCTTTGTCTTGCAGAGCATCTGAAAGGTCGACTGGAGGAGTACATGTCCCGTTTTCCCAAGGTGCGAATAGTGCGCACTAAAAAGAGGGAGGGTCTGATCCGGACACGGCTTTTGGGGGCCTCCGTGGCCCGGGGAGAAGTGCTCACCTTCCTGGACTCCCACTGCGAGGCGAACGTTAACTGGCTACCTCCTCTGCTCGGTAGGTTTAGATAAAGAAGTGCTTACGCAGAGGAAAACCTGAGGAGGAGTTGAGGAGAGAGAGGGAGGTGGGGAGGGGGTTAGACCAGGTTCACTCGTTCTTTTTTTTCATCCCTTTTTCCTATCGCTGTGAGAAAACAGCAACGTCTGGGAATCGCACAGAAGTATTTTTCTTTTCTTTTTTTTTTTTTTGCTTATCTTTCTGTTCCAAATCTACCAATTTCACAAATCAAATGCCTTTTCTTGTTCAAAGCTCCGCTCTCCTGCAGTCGGTCGATAAAAAAATGAGAATTCTCAGGCTTCTGTTCACCCCCCCCCGGCCCCGCCCAAACTCCGCAACCCCCTACCGCCTACCCTTCCGCCCCTTCCTTCTGTCTCTCTAACCCTTTTTCTCTTTTCCGGCGTGTCACTCGGTGCCACCATACCCTTAGCGTTCACAAGAATCCCTCCTACTGAGACGTACGTTGTCTCTTGCAGCTAAACGTGTTCACAGCCTTCAGCGCACGCGTTAGCGGTACAAAGTCGCTTGCTTAACACACATTTCAGATCAGCGTCGAGCCTGCTTAAAGGATATTAAATAGAGGAAGAATGTTGAAGGTTCGCTCACCGTATATATCTGGGCGCCCCATTTGTCAAAGGGCCGAGAGTCAAGCCATTGTCTCCTTCCTCTCTCTGGAGATTTAACGCAGTATGGCGCGTTTTAATTGGCTACAGTGTGCTGGCTGGCGGAAGTTTCTGGCTGTGATTGCAGCCTCGCGCGTATGATTAGAGCTGAGCTGGTCCAGATGTACACTCCAGGTAGTGTGACATTGGCTGTTATAAACAAGTACTAATCATTGATAGACTGAGTTGGAGGGTTTTGGGTTTTTTTTTTTTCGTTTTTTTTTTCTTTTGACTTTTCGATCCCTTTCGTCTCGTTAAAATTGGTTTTTGACGCGAGACGGCCTCTTCCGTTCGATATCGGATGAGCCTTACTGTCACATTTGTAAATGGTAGAAATCCTATCGTCTTAGAACATCAAATGACTCTCTAGTTGGAATTGATCAGAGGATATAATTTATGTCCAGTGTAACAAATGGGGAGAAAAAAAAAATAAAAAAAAAATATATATATATATATAGGGAAGGTGCAACAGAAAAAGGATTTCCATCGACTTCCTCAGCTTGGATCTTTTTCAAAGTGCGTATAATGTCCGTCCGTTACACAAAACCCAGAGTCGTAAACATTTAGTGAGTGTTTTTAACACAATCCCAGCTCAACCTCTATTCACAAGACAGTAGACTCTGGACCGACTCCATGTCTCTTGCAGGTTTTTCGCCTCTTATTTTCATTCGTTTGTAATTAGAATTTTCCTCCTCTCGCTCCTTTTGTTTAAACTGCAACTGAGCAAACATCAGTTGGTGTCCAGGGGTTCCAGATTTAGACTACTTAGCAGCAAGCATTTGAAATTGAATTGGAAAGAACAAAACAAAAAAGATCCTGCCTCAGTAAGCACGTTGGGCGATTATTTCAGCCGCAAAGCCGAAAATAAAAAATCCAAACAAACGAAAAAAAAAAAAAAAGAAAGAGAGAAAGAAAGAAACAAAGGCTGTCAAAAATCAATAGATATTTGTGTTGGCAAGACCAAGCAGGCTGTTTGTGTGGGTAAGGCCCTTCAGGAAACATAGCAACATGACGCTAACACGCTATAACAGACGCGCATGCAAACCCAAGAGAGGACAGTTGGTCTCAGGAGGAGACATCTTCACTTGCGTCCACTGCGCGTGAAAAGAGGAAACAATTAGGGACGCGGGATTTTTGCTCAGTGAGTCACGACGCCCGATTGGAACGATCGGTTGATCAATGTGAGTCAGTCGCCATTCGCACAGGACACGGAGCCGAGCAGTTTGGCACCGCAGGGGAAATGTTCCTCAGCTTCCAAAACATTGACCGAGCGATTTTAAAAGGATTAATTAAATTTTGCCAACCCCCCCCCCCCCCCCCCCCCCGACCAGTCACTGATCCAATTCCCAAAATTCACTCTCCATGTAACAACTGAGATGCATTTTACATGCTCTTATTTAGTGTTTACTCTAGTTTCATGTAGAATCGCTGTTGGTTTGTGTGGCAGCACCTTGACAGTGTTTCTCTCTCTCTCTCTCTCTCTCTCTCTCTCTCTCTTTCTCTCTTTCTTTCTTTCTCTCCTTTTCCTCTCTGTGTGATCTCCATGGTCCAGCAGAGCAGGAGTGTAGGGGGAGAACAGGGGGTGACAGATCTGGGACAGCTTAAAGCCACTGACTGACAAAGACGTAGCTGGCCAGGGGTTCGGGGTTCGGGGGTGGGGGGGTAGGGGGGGGGGGGGTGGTTCTCAGCGGAGCAAACCTACTTTGAAGCGTCTGTAATTGTTTCTAATCGCTGGGTGGCTCAGGCGCCTCCAATTTCACAGAGTCGCCGCCACATTCGGGCAATGGGACTGACGCAGACAGCTGGGGGCCGGGGGGGTTTGTGGGGGTGGGGGGGGTCCACGCTCCTCTGGGGTCCTTGGGCGAAGAGAGCCGAGCAGAACCTTCGTGATGGATGTGCCCTCTCCATATGTCTCTCTAACTCTCTTTCTTTCTTTCTTTCTTTCTTTTGTTCTTTCTTTCTTTATGTCTTTACTCGTGCAACCCCCCCCCACCACCACCACCACCAAAAGACCAGATAGCCCAGAATCCTCGGACCATCGTATGCCCCATGATCGATGTCATCGACCACAACCATTTTGGCTACGAGGCGCAGGCAGGGGACACCATGAGAGGGGCGTTTGACTGGGAGATGTACTACAAACGGATCCCCATCCCACCGGAGCTCCAAAGACCCGACCCCAGTGACCCCTACGAGTGAGTAAAGAGGTCGTGACTCTGTGCGTTGCAAGCGGGTTTGGTTTTTCTGAACAGTTACGTAAATAAATAAATGAATAACAACCACTGTTAGTTTCCAACTTTTGATTTCCCAAGATAGTCTCGGGTAGGTTTGTTTTTTTTTGTTGTTGTTGTTTTTTGGTTTTTTTTGGAGCGTGCATTTGTTTAATTGGGAATATAATGATTAGCTTTCTGTTCCGTTCTTATTATCCTCATTCAGCACTAGTGGCGTCGAGAAGAAGAAGAAGAAGAAAAAGAAAAATAATACCTTCAAAGCGTTGATGCTAATTCTGTCCAATTTTGTGGTAAATAATGGAAAATTTACTTTCTCGCTGGGTAGAATCACCCTGGTGAGACTCTCTTTGAGAAAGTTCTCATCCAATTTGGAGATTATTTGAAACTGAAATGGACTTAACCTAATGTTGTGACTAGTTACACAGAACAGCAATAATAAAAGGAAGACCAATTCCAAACTTAACTGAATCTCCCCAGTAATGTCATCGTTTCGTGGCCTGGTTATTGCTCTTACTCGTGGGGTTTTGAACTGCGGGCTCCCCGTTTTAAGCCTCCATAAGGCTAATGCTGCTATGGAGATTGGAAAATTGCCTCTTTTTAAAAAAAAAAGCAACGCTGAGCTTTTGCAAACGGACGTGGTGATAGAAATGCATACCAATGGCTGCGACCTCTTGTCACGCGCGCACGTGTGTGTGTGTGTGTGTGTGTGTGTGTGTGTGTGTGTGTGTGTGTCTGCGGAACGAAAATAGAACCACCGGACGGGAGCGCAAAGAGTTTCGAGGGACATTGACCAACGTTTTTCTTCTAAGGCCCCCCCTTTTTTTTAATAAACTTTCAGAGACAGACACATTCTAAGAGACAGAATATGTCTATGTGTGTGTGTGTGTGTGTGTGTGTGTGTGTGTGTGTTACCACATTTTCCAGCCTTTGTACCCCCACCCCCCCACCCCCCGGGCCGACATCAGTTCAAGCAGGTTTCGGTACCATGGCGACTGGAACGCGTAGTGTTCCAGTCTGGGCCTGTTCTCAGTCAGCCCTGCTGCTGCTGCTGCTGCTTAATGCTCTCCATCAAAACAGCAGACAGACACGCTGTGGAGTGTATAAGCTGAACACTTAGTACTATCAGAGAGAGAGAGAGCAAGTGGACGTGAGAGATGATTAGGTGTGTGTGCGTGTGTGTGTGCGTGTGTGTGTGTGCGCGTGTGTACGTGTGTGTGTATGCCCTCTGTCCTCTATCACATTGGAACACGTTTGCCCCCCACACACACACACACCCCCCTTTCTTTTTTCCTCGGCCACTCCAGGCATTAAGCTCAGGATTAACTTCATTTCTGGGAGGCTATGAGGAAATCAGCTTTCCAAACTCAAGGTCTCCTCTGCACCTCAATCAATGTGTGTGTCTGTGTGTCTGTGTGTGTGTGTGTGTGTCTGTCTCTGTCTGTCTGTGTGATCATCCGAAAATTCAGTCTCTGCTTATGGGCAGGAGGTTTACCGCACACCCTCACGCGTTCCACATTCTCATTACACAGACTGTATAGCTGATCCACGGAGTGACCCCACGCGCACACTGAACACACGCGCACACACATACACACACCCTCCCCTCCGCCATGTGTTTGCGAAACAGTGCGAATGGAGAGGCGCCAAGCAGTGGACTCCTGCCCACACCTCCCCGCAGGGTTTTGGGATCTCTCCCGAGTCCTTTCTCCCTCAGGGTGGCTGCTTCTTGTTTGCGGCCCACTGTAGTGGATCCAGCTTCCCCTGCGCTCGTGCCTTGGGGAGGGGGGGGGGGGGCAGCAACCACATCTCCCCCCCCCCCACCCCATCCCTCTATCAGCCACCTCTATCAACATCTGTGGAGCTCACCATGCAGCTCACCCTGCTAGGCTGTGTCTCCTTTAGGAAAGACAAACCCAGATCCCCCCTCATCTCCATGTGTATCTCTCTCTCTTCCTTCGCCTTAAGCAATGCAGGCACCAGGCCCTGCCGCTCCAGGTCTCCCACACTAAACTCTCTTTGGAGAGTGAAAGAGAGAGAGAAAGAGAAAGTAAAAGAGTGTGTTAGGTAAAACTCAATCAGTGTCGAGTATTGTCCACTGACACTGGCTGTCGTGCTTAGACAGGGAGACAGGAGAGAGAGAGGTCTTGATTGAACCTTTCTACCCAGTTTGGCTTGAATGGAGAGGGAAGTCGTGCCAAAATTGCGGTAAACCCAAAAGCTCCGTTTTTGTGGCAGCTTATGGCTTAAAAAAAAAGATTGTGTAATCAAACTCAAACTTTTTCCTGTAAAATGAGTCATTTAAAAAGAGCGCATGCTCGCTTGACTATTTTGAGTTTTGCAGCTCAGTCTGGTTCTCCAGGGATGCCGTAGCTCTATCATTACTAAACAAAAAACTGAACTAAAGTTGGAAATGAGTCAGAGAGCCCCTTAACTCTTTCCAGTGCTGAGCAGAAGCCCTCGCGCTACAAACCCAGTTCGTTTTTTTTTTTTTTTTGGGGCTCAGAATCGTTTAACTTACATTCAAAACAAAAGAGGAAGACGAGGAGGCCTGTGGAAACAGCACGGCCGATGGCTCACTGGTTCCAGAGCTTTGACCGTTGTTGAGAGGTGTGAAGGGAAAAGAAAAATAATTGTAAGCTATAGGGGAAAGACTTCAAACAAAATCAATAAAGAGAGAAGCACTCTTCATACAGGGTGAGTTACATGCTTGAATAACAGGATGCGTTTCTCATTAAGCAGCTGACTGTCTTTCTCTCTCTCTCTCTGGGGGCTTATGAGGAGGAGTCAGACAGGAGGAGGTGTTTGTGTGAAGGACCTGGTGGAATCTTTTCGGGCAGACTGCTGTGAGGGGCAAGGGCGCGGCACAAACGACGCTGACACTTTGTTCTTCTCTGTCTCTCTCTTAGTCTGACACGCATATGGTCAAACACAAGTACGCTCTGTCTCCGTCTGTGTGTCTCTCACATACACACACACACACGCGCGCACACACACCCTGACACTGGCTCTCTCTGTTTTTTCTCTCTCTCTCTGTCTCTCTTTCTCACGCTGAAGCACACGCAAACACATTTTCACACTTTTGTGTTCTCTCTCTCTCTTTTTCTCTTTCTCTCTCACTCTCTCTCTCTCTCCCCCACTCTCTCCCTCTATCTATCTATCTCAGGGATACTGTTTCCGTGAGCATTGGACAGGTACTGACGAAGATAGCGCACACACACACACACACACACACACACATACGCTCACACAGTCATGCACATAGACAAACACATTCTCTCACACGTGCACATTCACTCTCTATCTCTCTCTTACATACACACACACACACACCAACTACTAACCACACAGAGGAGAGACAATGGTTGGCAGGGTTGCAAACTTCATAGGGTTGAGAAAACAGCTCACACCCTTGGTCTGCCTCATTTCACACCTGCCCACTTACCTACCTGAGTGTGAGGTGCACAACTGATGAAATCTCTCTCTCTCTCTCTCTCTCTCTCACACACATACACACCAAACACACACACACCAAACACACACACACCCTGGACTTAACCACACAGTGGCCACTCACTGAGAGCTATCCCATTTCACAGACACATTTTGCTATTGAAACATATTGTCAGTTTTCTGTCACACATCCAAACACCCTCGCACTTTCAAGTGCAAGATTTATAAAAAAAAAAGAAAAGAAGACACCTCTAGAAAACAAAAGACATTTTGATTTTTTTTTTTTTTTTTGAATTCTCATCTCTTAAAATTTGTCCTAATAATGTGCACACAAATGTGTCGAGTTTTCATCAAAGAAGAGAGGGTTTTTTTTTCTTGCTGAGAGTGTTCTTGGTGTTGTCTGCAGCTCTTAATACCGTCTGTCTCCTTCCTTCACGCCAAAATCGTCCTTTAAGTAGGGAGAACTCACAGGCAAAGTTAAAGTGACGTTTCCTGCTTCTTCAAACCTGCGTGGGCCAACAGTCTTCCGTCACGGATTCAGTGTGTGTGTGTGTGTGTGTGGGGGGGGGGGGGGGGGGGGGGGGGGGGATCTGCGTCTTCGCTGCCAATTTGCTGACTTACCTCTCTGTAAAAAAAAAAAAAAAAAAAAAAAAGGATTTAAAAGGGAAAAGGGGGAGGGGGGGAGTTGAGGGTGTCGACAAAACGAGCGAGTCTGATTTTCGCTCGTTTCTCTGTTCCTGAAGAGACGGTACTGAAAGAGAGAGAGAGAGAGACAGAGAGACAAAAACTTGTGATCTGACGGTCGTTTAATGAGCCTCCTCTGGTAACAGCCAAACATGGAACAGGATTCTGCCGGCTTTCAAAATCCCACCTTTTTCGGGTGGCTTTTTCTCTCTCTCTATCTCTCTCTCTCTCTCTCTCTCTCTCTCTCTCCTTTAGTGCAGAGCTTGTCTGCCTGCCTGTTCTCCCTGCAAGAGGAGCTAGCCTATCTCTAGCCTATTCTAATTCACCAAGCATACGCCCTTAAAATGCCTCAATATAGATCTTACCACCTTTTACAAGATGAAAGAAACCGCTGTATCTAAATCTCACCTCATTTGTGCAATGAGAGAGGGGGAGAGAGAGAGAGAGGAAGAGAGAGAGAGAGGGAGAGAGAGAGAGAGAGAGAGAGGGAGCAGGTAAGCCTACACGCTAGCGCTAATGAAACCCTGACGCACGCTTCGCTCTGATCTAAGCGTTACCTTCCGGATTAAGTGTCGTTCTAACTCCCATCTGAACGCTGACCTACAGGGAGACGCCGGTCCTTCTCTCCGCATCCCTGCTAGCACATCGCCACCTACTGGCCACTCGGGGGGGAAACCCCACCCCCTACGGGGCCCTTGAGCATGGAGATCACGGAAATATATTCCACGGCGGGAAATACCAAGACCATCTCCGTACCATTTCCATATATTCCCGGCATTATAGGCTCCTGATTCATTAGAGAGGGAACTCCAGATAATGGGGGTCACATCGTCCCAAATCATTGCCTCAGTATTTTGTGCTAAGCAGTTAGATGAATTATGAATAAGTGCTGGGAGGGTGTGTGTGTATATATATATATACACACGCACACACACACACACTGTATGGTTTAATTCTGATTCATGGGCTTTGGATTCTCATACATATGCCCTTGTCTTCTGCCGCTGCACCTTGAACACACAGAAATCTGCACATGTATGGACTTTTCCCGCTCAGAGCTTAGGGGATTTATGAAAAAAGTATGATAAATGACAATGGGGAGATTGTGTGCATGTGTGTGTGTGCGTGTGTCTGTACAGTCTCTTTCTCTTTCTCTTTTCTCTCTCCTAGCTTCTTTCTTTACTGTTTCTGGTTCTTTTCTCGTGGTTTTCTCTTTTGCAATCTGGCTCTGGTTCTTGCTTCCTTGTCTTTCTTTCTTCTTTTTGTTCTGTTTCTCTTTCTTTCTCTCCTCTCTCTCTCTCTCTCTCTCTCTCTCTCCCCTGTGTGTGTTTGGCACTCTCTGACCTTGGCTACATGGCTGTGCATTGCAAATGACTCTCTCCACAAATCTTCCCGCTAATCCCCCGACGCTTCCCGTGGTGTTAACCATTTAATAGGGACGCTCCACAATGGTATGGAGAAAAGCATTGATTATTCCAATTTCCCTCCTTCCTTCCCCCCACCTCCCTGATTCTCTGTCTCACACCCCCCCCCCCCCCCCCCAATGAAATACTGGACTCTGCCAAACAGAGAACCTTTTGCATAGCGCCTGGAAAATCCTTCTGCTGCATTTCCTGTCATACGGGATAAAGAGTGGATTTATATGTTCGTAAATAAATTAAAGAGGCGCAGCAAAAAATGGAAAAAAAAAAAAGCGGTGTGTGTGTGTGTGTTGGGGAGGTTGGCCACAACACAGTCTCCCCCCCCACCCCCACCCCCTTCATGCCCCCATCAGAGCACAAAGACATTTAAGCTTCATAAATGTTTATTCGTGAAGATTTAATTGGATTGGAGAAGCTCAATTCTTGAATGCAAATTGTGATTGGTGTCGCTTTCAACAAAGCAGGTTACCTTGATTGAGAGAGAGAGAGAGAGAGAGAGAGAGAGAGAGGGTTACAGGGAATGCTGTAAAGCTTGGCGTGGTGAGATTGTCAAGCACGCTTTAAATGTATGTCTAGGGAGGCCAGGATCGATGGTGACTGTTTTTTAAGGGGGGGGGGGGGGGGGGCTGTGCCTGAAGAGGCAGCGTCTGCCTAGACCGGGCCCGGATGATTAATTGTATTAGGACAAGTGAAAGCAAAGAGATCTTTTAACCGAGATCCCAGCAGCCCTGCCAAGGACAGGAGAATGGAGCCACGCAGACTGGCAGCAACACTCTCTCTCTCTCTCTCTCTCTCTCTCTCTCTCTCTCTGCCGTGGTGTTGCTCTATAAATAATTACATTCAGGGAGTCATATGCTAAAGGAGAGAGCATTCACAGCATTGACTCCCTGTGACATATTCTCCGTCTCTCTCTCTCTCTGTCTCTCTCCCTCTCTCTGTAAATACTTCTTCATCCCCCCTGAGACCTGTAAAGAGGGATTGCAGTATTTAATCGAGAAGAAGCACAGGTCAGCCGCCATAAAATGCGGGGCCCTTCTCATTTCCCCGGAGATGCTAAATAACAATAGCACGACTTTCTTCACCACTACGCCCCGCTGCGCCCGTGTTTACCGTATAACCTCTGACAATTACCCCTTTTGAGTCGAATTACTTTCCAATTAGCCCTTAAGGAGTCGGCAAACGACCAGGGAGGCTCGTCGGCGCTGGGGTTTCGTTTCCTCGGGGACTCGTCCAAAGAGAACGCGAGAGCGGGCAACACTGCGGCGAAATAGGGAAGTGCGGAGTGGTCCCTGTTCCTCTGTTTTCTTGGAGGGGCGGGGGGGGGGGGGGGGTTCTGTTGCATGATAATGAGGGTAGGGGAAGGCTGAAGGGGGAACAGATGCTGGAGTATGTACCCAGACCTGCAGAGAGAAGACGCGCCGGAAGCTGTGCAGTTCGGTGTGTGTGTGTGTGAGAGAGAGAGAGCGAGAGATTGATCCCCTTCTAGTATTTCACAGGACAAGCTCATCTTGACTTATTCATGCCCAGGCCGGTTTGGCCTAGTATCTCTCCCTTTCCCCATCCCACCCTGCTCGCTCTCTCTCTCTCTCTCTCTCTCTCTCTCTCTCTCTCTCTCTCTGTCTCTCTCTGCGGAGGAAGGTCTTTGCCCTGGGCTCATACTCCACTGGCCTGGAACGCTCCTGATGAGAGCTGCCTCGCTTCATTCACCTATCTCCTGTTCCTCTAACACACACGCGCGCGCGCACACGCACATGCACACACACAGTCACACTCACATACACACACACACTCACTCACACACACATACATACACACACACACACACACACGCACAGTCACACACACACACACTCACACACATGCACACGTACAGTCACACTCACATACACACACACACATACACACACACGCATACTCACATACACACACACACTCACTCACACACGCACACACACACATGCATACTCACATACACACTCACACACACACACACGCATACTCACATACACACACACGCATACTCACATACACACGCGCACGTGCGCTCGCGCCAGCTTTACCATGTGCACACCTACACACTCACCTTAGATCTCTGTCTAATTAAGTAATCAATAGAGCCAGGGCTGAATGCTCTTACCCCGTCATATGCATTGTGTGGCTCTTTTCTGCTGGGCACTACTCCTCTGACAAGTGGCCATGAAGTAAATAACCCCTCAGGGATGCTGTTGCAATGAGTGATGGACAGATATCGACCGAGAGAATACATGCACGCACACGCGCGCACACACACACACACACACACACACATTCGCACACCCTACACGCACGCACAGACATATGCCTATCGTCAGTGGACTTTGACACTGTGCACACATTTGGTGAGGAACAGAGCACAGTGAGATGAAGAATGATGAATTCAAAATCTCCCTGGAAACTCACAGACAATAAGGGGCTGAACCAATCACGTCATTGCGGGAGCTCCTCCTTATTATCTGTGTGTGTGTGTGCGTGCGTGTGTGCGTGCGTGCGTGCGTGCGTGCGTGTGCGTGCGTGCGTGTGTGCGTGCGTGTGTGTGCGTGTGTGTGTGTGCGTGTGTGCGCCTGAATTTGTAGATGAAGACTGTTTAAAGCTGTGCTTGAGACTTCCAGCTGCGAGCGCAGCTGATCAAATACGTCCCTAACCAGCTACAAAACCCACAGCCAAAATGCCAGATAATCACCAACATCATCTGTCAGCATGTCTGCAATGACTGATTTTTGTTTTTTGTTGTTTTTTTTTTTTACCAGAGCTGGGATTACAGTGTTTTGGGATTTCATAGAGATACTATTTCTTTTTTTTGTTGTTTTGTTTTTGCTGAGAGAGAGAGAGAGAGAAAGCCAAAAAAAATTTTTGGAATGGTTATTTCATCAGTGAAGTGCTTGCTTCTCCATTAGTTGCTTTAATTGAGTCGACTGCTATATTTCAGCTCCTTATTAAATTGGAGGGAGGCAGGCCTGAGGGTATTACACAAGCACAAATTGATTCTGGCGCCCTGCGCTCATTCAGTTTGGCTGTCTTCACACAAAGCTCATTCTTCAATTATTGTTGTTTCGTTCTCTTTTGCCCCCCCCAACCCCCCCCCCTCCTTCCTGTCATCCTTCTTCACTCATCCATTTTTTTTTTCTTTTGTCTTTCTACCTCCCCACCGCTTTATGCTATGCAGGTGTTCTCCATTTTTGCTTTTTTTTTTTTTGTGAGCGCTAAACTGAGCCCCTGATCGTCCATATTACGGTACGAGATGAAACAAGTCACACGCCTGTTTCAAAATAAAATAAAAAAAAAAAAATAGAAGGACAGGGTAGTGGGAAATCTCATTACGC
The DNA here is from genome assembly GCF_902362185.1 of Chanos chanos. Classification (NCBI taxonomy): domain Eukaryota; kingdom Metazoa; phylum Chordata; class Actinopteri; order Gonorynchiformes; family Chanidae; genus Chanos; species Chanos chanos. The sequence continues at coordinate 9,779,521 of NC_044505.1, forward strand.
CCAAACTCGGTCTCTCGTGTGTTTGTGATGCACGGTTCTTTGGTTCCGTGCGAGGTGAATTAATGGAAGTTGTAGCCTCTGGCATTGAGCCTCTTGGCTCCGTTACCGCGTGTCGAATCATCCGAGTTAAACTCCCACCGCTCTGGATTCCCGCTATAAGCTCCACCGCAGTCTACCCTCACTCTGTCATATTTAGACAGGGACTGACGTCACACTCAATTATTCACAAATATGCCGTTGTAACCAGATGTTACATCACAGAAAATGCGTGGGGAGAAAAAAAAAAGAAAAAAAAAGACTGAATTCTAATAACCTCGTTTCTAAACTCAGAAAAGACGCTATGTTCTGATTACCTGGTGGATTACCGCATCCGTGCACTACACGCTACTAGATGATGAACGGTAAAAAAAAAAAATGTCATCTCCTGGGTCCAAAATCCACTAGATAAGCCCTGAAAGAGGGCGTGAAATGGCTGTGATTATAGGGTTCGGGCAGTGAGCGCAGGGGAAAAACAGGACAAGAAAAGAAGACGAGAATTGAATAGCATTAACTGCGTTTGTATAGAAAGATTCCCAGGCGCCCGCTGCGCTAGCACAATACTTGATCTGTATGACGTCATTCATGTTGACTTGAATAAGTTCTTGCATGCACCGTGCACCAAAGGGCGTCTTGTGAGCCCTTCACTTTTTAACGTAGTCACCAGAATTCAGACGTGTTGTAGAATTACTGGAGGCTACATTAAACATGCATCAAACTGTAGAACTTTTCATTTCCCTGAGTAGTCCAAGGTGCACTCATACCAAAGAAACAGAATACAGTAGCGTTCGTAGCTACATCTGACTTTAAGTTTTGAAAAATTGCATGTTAGATATGCATATTGTAATGGTAAGGTAACCTGAAGTATGAAACTAAATATAAATCTTGAAACTTTGGCAAACCTTATGCTTCCTATTAAAAACATAAAAACGTTATAACACATTATGCTAATTAGTGTGAATTAACTTACATGTGGCTTAATGTTCATGTATGTTCAGGCAAAGCTGTGTGCAATGTGGTCATTCTTCCAGTGTAGAACAAACGCAGGCCGAGTGGGATATCATTTTTTGGGGGGGGGGTATGTCTGAGGATGGAGAAGACTTTAATATCCATGAGCGAGATTCTCTCTGGTCTGACGACTAGCTTACTGGTGGAAGAACACTTGTGCTGGTTTAGCATCACACTCCTTGCGCAATTTAGTTCTATAACGATCTCTCCCCTTTATACACTCTTACGAAATCCCCCGTGTATCGCTGCAACCCTTAAAAAAATTCCCTTTCTCCACAACGTTCCCGGGATTGTTAAGGCTGCGCGGTTTTGTTCCCTGCTCGCGTCCGTTCCGCCGAAAGAGTCTGAACTTTAAAATGTAAAACCGGTCCTAACGGTGGAGCATTATGGAACCTTAGCCAGCATTCTTTTTTCGGAAACCTCCGCTTTTTTCCCTGATATTCGGACCGAGCGGCATGCTTTGGTCCCGAGGTTTTCCATCAGCGTACAGTGTGCGTGTGTGTGTGTGTGACCTTGAACTGTGCTTCACCATACAGGTTTTCTCAGAACATGAATTACTTATACATTTATAAATAAGAAAGTAGGGGAGAAGCGGGAACGTGACGGTTGAATCTGTTGGCCTGTCTTTCTTCCACAGGTCTCCAGTGATGGCTGGAGGCCTCTTTGCTGTCAGTCGGCAGTGGTTCTGGGAACTTGGAGGCTACGACACAGGCCTGGAGATCTGGGGAGGGGAACAGTATGAAATATCCTTTAAGGTAAGTATGGACAGACATGCGACTCTCAATAACCATAGTCTTGTTTTATTTTTATTTTTTTTTATGAGTCCATGAAAGGTGACTAGACTGTATCTTAAGACCTTCAACAAACTCAAGAAGCCTCAGCAGAGAGACTCGTTGAGTTCTTGACAGGAGTTGTGCTGAACACAGTTGAGGAAAGTTTGTGTCTTTTTTTCTCTCCAGTCAGTCTTTATGTCTAAGAAATCACGTTAGCACGTCTGTCACTTTATTAGTTCTGGGGCATCAATGTGTTGTTAGATTTTTTTTTTTTTTTCATTTTTCATCAGTTTGGCTGAGATAACAGTAGACAGAATGAAGTACTCAAAGTGTGACGTGATCTAACACTCACTTTGATTCTCACTACGTGAAGTGATTTGTCTGTCAGTGTCTCTTCAGACGAACTTGTCTTGTTTCCCAGACAACTATATGAAACTGGAATGAGTTTCTGATGTTGAATGGAGTTCTCTCTCTCTCTCTCTCTCTCTCTCTTTCTCTGTCTCTCTTTCTCAGTCTCTCTTTTTCTGTCTCTTCTCTATTTATCTCATACATGATATTTTCAAGTCTCAAAGCAACAAGCACTCTCGCCAGCTCCCCCAAAAATAAAGAAGTCTGGCAGGTTTTTTTTTTCTTTCTTTTTTTTCTTCCTTGGCTCCCCTGCTCTGAAACTAATTATGTTGTGTGATCTCGCGATTGTTTGAGGCTGGGAGGTGATTTGTTTTTTTGTTTTTTTTTTTATTTTTTTGGTTCGTGGGACTAAAACGGATGCGACAGATGTGAAGAAATGTTCTGTTTATTATGACTGGCATATCTGCCATCCTCACCAATTTCATTAAGCCTTCTCCAGCTGTCAGTGAACTTTGTAATCAGAATCCAGCCCACTCTTTCAAGACTGGAAACCATGGAAACAGGTAATGGCAAAGAAAGTAGTCCAACAGCTAAAATTGCCCCGGTCTGTTTTTTTTTTTTTTTTACCTTGTTAGCCTGTCTTGTTACAGATTTGATTTGATTCCAATTTTTATTTTCTGAAGTATATGTCAGATACTATGTTCCTACTTTGTTTCAGTTTCAACAGAGTTTTTTGTTGTTGTTGTTGTTGTTGTTGTTTCCTTTTTGGGTATTTGCTCTATAAAGCATATAGTTACTAGCTACTTGTAAGAAATCTTAAAGAAGAAATATTCTTTCACTGCTAATTAGTATTATGAAAGAGCTCCCCCTTCTGACTGTCAAAGTGTAATTGCAATTGCAGACAGAGCAGTCGTCACTGCCCATCTGTTTTACAAATGCTGCTGGAATTCACCAGACATATCCCGGTTAATCAAGACATCAGCCGCCGACTGTCAGAAACGACTATGGATAAACCAGCAGGGGGAAAATGATTCCGAAACTCTTATTTTCCGTGTTCTATCCTTTTTTCTCCTCAGGGGAGAGAACAGTTTGGGCTTTTTTTTTTTCCGGTCAGTTGCTGGGGCAGTCTTTATACATAATGATGAGGTTTGTGAAGTCAGTTGACCGCTAACCCGCAGCTCACGGGGGGGGGAACGGCCTGGACGCGTTTGATATCGTGAGATGGTGAGGGAGAGCTCTCTCTGACGCAGCGGGGGGACAGAGGAGAGAGAGAAGAGAGGGAAAGAGGAACAAACTCCTGACTTTGTCTGTCAAAGCATCGAAATTCTCCATCGGTCCACACGCTTTTTAGCTCCGTTCTGTCAGCGACACCTCCGCGGCCTTTGCCGTGCCCGCTTTCCTAACCGCCTCTGTCCATGCAGCAAACGAACAGGAACATCAAAGAGCCTGGCTTTAGAGGATAGAAAAAGGAGAGAGAGATGGATGGTTAGACAGACAGAGAGAGAGTGAGAGAGAGAGAGAGCTTAAAGACAGAATAGGAAGGGGGTGCTGTTTAATCTCTCTATCTGAATCTCTTCGTTTTATTCTGTCCTTTTCCCTAAGAGGACAGGTACAGCTCTCAGCAAATACTATGAGAGATTGCTTTTTTTCTTCTTCTCTCTCTCTCTCTCTCTCTCTTTCTCACACACACACACACACACACACACACGCACTCATCCTTGGTCAGCCAGTCAGTGGGAAGCATAATTGGAATCTCCAGTGGCTAGAGCTTGTTTTTGGATACAGGCTTTTTTCAGATGTAACACTGAACCCTGTCGCTTCGAAGCCTCGCAACACGACACTCTCTCTCTCTCTCTCTCTCTCTCTCTCTCTCTCCCTCCCTCTCTCTCTCTCTCTCTCCCTCCCTCTCTCTCTCCCTCTCTCTCCCCTCCCTCTCTCTCTCTCTCTCTCTCTCTCTCCCTCTCTCTCACTGTCTCTGTCTGGGTCTTTTATTCTCAGAATATTCCCCACTGAGTCCTTTTCACTGCGCTGTGGCAATGCCACAACTCAAAACCCCAATAACACTGCCACCCATTAGCTTCTTTTGTCCCCCTTTTTTTCTTTTTTTTTTTTCTTTTTTCCTCTCCCAAGCTAGCCCAACACAGAGACGCGTGAAAAGCCGAACTGTCAGTAAAATCTTTCGTTTTTTCTCCCTCCCCCCCCCACCCCCGTTTTCCTCAGGTTTGGATGTGCGGGGGTAGCATGTACGACGTGCCCTGTTCCAGAGTGGGACACATCTATCGGAAATACGTCCCTTACAAAGTCCCCACGGGAACCAGCCTGGCTAGAGTGAGTCTCACTGACCTTTAAACACAAACGTCTCATCACATTCGTTCTCTGGTCTGTTTTTTGGTTTTTTTTTAACAATGTCATATAATTCCTCTATAACGTGTACAATCGTGTGTATAACAATGTAATTACTATATATACACATTGATGAACTCATGTGTCAAGAAGCACAAGTTATGCAGCTGCTGTGTTAGGGGCGTGGACATCAAATAACCACTTAGGGAGATTAATGACTGCGTCAGAGGTGACATTCAATGCTCTTTGTGGTTGTCCTCAGAAACGTGTATGAATGTGTGTGTATGCTTGATGTACCATCATCAAGGTTTTGTGTAGGGAACATAAAATTCTAATCCACCTCTTAAATATTTGGAAATGTATAGGCAAGTAAAATACTGAATGACTGAATGTCTACGTTTATGGGAGTCATCAGCGTAATACAGTCAGGTATTTTAGCATCGGATTAGGATTGTGTGTGTGTGTGTGTGTGTGTGTGTGTCTGTGCGTGACTAATCCAATGGGAAGTGTGTAACTATGCTTTAAACACAAATGTTTATATAGGACAAAAGAAAACATTTTTGTGCACAAAGAAGCTTAAATATTTATGTAGGTTCTTATTCTTAAACAAATGCAATTAAGAGTGTAATAAAAGTGTAGGTGTTTGACAGTGTTTGATGCTGGATCTGTGACTGGAATCATTCTCTCCCTCTTTATATCTCACTCTCTCTGTTTTACTATGCCTCCCTCTCTCTCTCTCTCTCTCTCTCTCTGTCTCTCTCTCTCTCTCTTTCTCTCTCTCTGTCTCACTATCTCTGTCCCTCTCTCTCTCCCCCTCTCTCGCTCTCTCTTTTTCTCTCTCTCTCTCTCTCTCTCTCCCTCTCTCTCTCTCTCTCTCTTTCTCCCTCTCTGTCTCACTATCTCTGTCCCTCTCCCTCTCCCTGTCTCTCTCTCTCTCTCTCTCTCTTGCAGAATCTGAAGCGTGTAGCTGAGACGTGGATGGATGAATACACAGAGTACATTTATCAGCGGCGGCCGGAGTATCGGCACCTCTCCACCGGAGATCTGACTGCACAGAAGGAGCTACGCAAGCAGCTCAAGTGTAAAGATTTCAAATGGTATATGAACACTGTGGCCTGGGACCTCCCCAAATACTACCCACCTGTGGAACCCCTACCGGCCGCCTGGGGAGAGGTACAGTGACCCTGAACACACACTCACACACACATGCCTGCACACACACAGACACACCTGTGGAACCCCTACCAGCCGCCTGGGGAGAGGTACAGTGACCCTGAGCACACACTCACACACGCACGCACGCGCGCGCGCGCACACACACACACTTGTACTTCTGTCTTTGTGAGGACACTCACTGACATATTGCATTCCCTAGCCCCTTACCCTAACCTAAACCCTAAACCTAATTCTAACCTGAACCCTAAAACCAAGTCTTAACCTTCAAACAGCCCTTTGAACAAGTGAGGACCAGCCAAAATGTCCTCACTTTCCCAAAATGTTCTCACTTTCCCAAAATGTTCTCACTCCCAAAGGTCTAAAACTCAAACTGGTCCTCACAAGGATAGCTGTGCAAGTGCACACACACACACACACACACACACACACACAAAACAGGGAAAATGACCACTAATATGAAATTCCAGCCAAACTAACGCCAAGAGCCAAAGGCAAAGTCCATAGAACAGATTGTAGATTGAGAGAAATGGTTAAAAATGACGGACTCATGCCTCACACACATGAACACACACACACACACACATACACACACAATCCCTGGAGGCAAAAGAAGTGACATTCCTGTATCTGAGTTGGGTGATAATGAATAGCCAGAATAGCTTTCCTGTCTTTCTGCCCGGGTGGCACCCAGTAATAAGAATATATAATTCAGGGCCGTGTATTTATGGGTTATGGATCGCTGATGCAAACAATGCTTCACTTTTTTGTGTCAGTGGATATTAAATCGCCTGCCAATAAGTGCAGGTTGGCTGCCCGTCTGTCCTTAATGAAAAATGCATTACATTTCATACTGTCACACATCACACGAATCTCACACACACACACACACACACACTCACACACACACACACACACACACACACACACACACTCACACCTGTGAATAGAGTTTGATAACCTTCAGACAATAGATGTCTAGTCTGAAATGCGTGACCAAACAAATAAACCATGACAGCCGTTACATAGATATAAAAACAAGCAGAGAGTGGAACATCACGCAGTGAGAGAATGTTCTAGAAGATTTGGGGGTCACAGTGTTACTGGGCTGATTTCCCAGATGAGGATTAAGTCTAGTCCTGGACTAAATTGGATGTTTAGATAGGATAATCTCCGCTCAAATCTCCAATGTCTTTTTTGTGCCTTCTTGATCAAAGATTGAACTGAATCTTTTTTTCTCGGAAAACTGTGAACAGTGAAGGTTAACTTAAGTCCGGTCAGACCGGTCTGTCCGAATGTATGTGTGTGTGTGTGTGTGTGCGTGTGTGTTTGTGTGTGTCTGTGTCTGTGTGCGTGTGCGTGTGTGTGTGTGTGTTTTCCTCAGTTTGGAGCATTTAACTGGCCTAAAAGAGCCACTGCCCACCTGAGCCTCTCATACAGAGTCTGTGTTAAAACAGCGACGCTGGTGACGCTTGGACTTCTCTCTGCGGTTCTTTTTCTCTCTTCCCGTCCTGGTTAACCTCATTCCACAAAGTCCATTTACAGCAAAAAAACTCCAGCCTCCCAATGCCACAGTCACCTCAGCTTTAGCTAAAGAAAGAAAATTGACAGTAAATTAAAAAGGAGAGAGAGAGAGAGAGAGAGAGAGAAAGAAAGAAAGAAAGCAAATGAATGGTGGTGTTCCTGGGAACCTGCTCAGGGGAAATTTATGCACGCTAGATATCTTCTATCCTGAGGCAAAATGATAGTAATTTCACTGTCAGGCTGATAGCTTCATATGGGAGCCACTCGTGGGCTGCCTGGCCTGTCGGCTTGTCACCCGCACTGATGGATTATACAATAAAAGAACCTCGTCGGGCATTCTGAAACGCCCCTGTGGCGCTGAGAGTGGGAGAGAGAGAGAGTGTGTGTGTGTGTGTGACAGACAGAGAGAGAGAGAGGGAGACATAGATAGAGAGATAGAGAGAGGGGAGAGGAAAGAAAGTGCAGATGAGGCCTCTCCAACATCTTTGGGTGTAGACAGAGGTCACCCACACTTTGACCCCTGTCTGGGGAAAAAGCGCCGTCTGGGTAAACAGGCTGTTGTGCATCTGTCAGGGTGCTTCCTCCATCCCTCTCTCCCTCTCTCTCTCTCTCTCTCCCCCTCTCTCTCTCTCTCTCTGTCCCTCAATCCTCTCAAATCACTTTAAGTGATGCAATCATCGGACTCTTGAGAAAATCATCCAGCCCAGTGGATGGCAGTCACATCAGCCTGAGACCTTTAGGACATCAGCTCAGTACAGGTTGAGTATCCCTTATCCAAAACGCCCGGGACCAGAAGCGTCTCGGATGTTGGATTTTCCTCAGATTTTCTTGGAATGCAGTCGTGCGTCGCTCAACGACGGGGAAACGTTCTGAGAAATGCGTTGTTAGGCGACCTCGTCATTGTGCGAACATCACAGAGTGTACTTACACAAACCTAGACAGTATAGCCTACTACAGACCTAGGCTATATGGTATAGCCTACTACAGGCCTAGGCTATATGGTATAGCCTACTACAGACCTAGGCTATATGGTATAGCCTACTACAGACCTAGGCTATATGGTATAGTCTACTACAGACCTAGGCTATATGGTATAGCCCACTACAGACCTAGGCTATATGGTATAGCCTACTACAGAACTAGGCTATATGGTATAGCCCACTACAGACCTAGGCTATATGGTATAGCCCACTACAGACCTAGGCTATATGGTATAGCCCACTACAGAACTAGGCTATATGGTATAGCCTACTACAGACCTAGGCTATATGGTATAGCCCACTACAGACCTAGGCTATATGGTATAGCCCACTACAGACCTAGGCTATATGGTATAGCCCACTACAGACCTAGGCTATATGGTATAGCCTACTGTTCCTAGGCCACAAACCTGTACAGAGACGTGGTAAACACGAGATGTATGAGGCTGCTCCCGGCATAACACGGCACAACACAGCATAACACGGCAAACTGTTTTACAGTAAACTCTTTTTTCTAAGTAGAAAGAGTACACTCTAAAATAACGATAAAAAGTTCAGTATAGTAAATACATGAACCAGTAACATTGTTGTTTATTATCATTATCTGACATTATGTACTGTATATACTTTTACACGACTGGCAGTGCATTAGGTTTGTTTACACCAGCATCACCACATGTGAGTAATGCGTCGCGCTAGGATGTTACGACAGCTATGACGTCACTAATTTTTCCGCTCCGTTTTAATCTCGTGGGAGCACCGTCGCATATGAGGTCCGTTGTTGACCGAAACATCGTTTCGCGGCGCGTGCCTGTATTTGAATATACATAATGAGATATCTTGGCACCAACAGAGCGTCAGAGCCCCGGTTTGGGCAAATGAGGTCAGGTGTAGAATTTTCCACTTCTGCCGTCTTGTTGCCATTCAAAAAAGTTTTGGATTTTGGAGCATTTCGGATTTCGGATTTTTGGATTAGGGATGCGCAACCTGTGCTTTATTTTCCCTTTCCCAGCAAAAACCTTGACTCTTCATAGAGGGGTTGGTAATAGAAGTAGATCTGTATGGAGTCTTTACCATAAACCTTGACTCTTCATAGAGGGGTTGGTGATAGAAGTAGATCTGTATGGAGTCTTTACCATAAACCTTGACTCTTCATGGAGGGGTTGGTGATAGAAGTAGATCTGTATGGAGTCTTTACCATAAACCTTGACTCTTCATGGAGGGGTTGGTGATAGAAGTAGATCTGTATGGAGTCTTTACCATAAACCTTGACTCTTCATGGAGGGGTTGGTAATAGAAGTAGATCTGTATGGAGTCTTTACCATAAACCTTGACTCTTCATGGAGGGGTTGGTGATAGAAGTAGGTCTGTATGGAGTCTTTACCGTAAACCTTGACTCTTCATAGAGGGGTTGGTAATAGAAGTAGATCTGTGTGGAGTCTTTACCATAAACCTTGACTCTTCATGGAGGGGTTGGTGATAGAAGTAGGTCTGTATGGAGTCTTTACCGTAAACCTTGACTCTTCATAGAGGGGTTGGTAATAGAAGTAGATCTGTGTGGAGTCTTTACCAATATAGCAGCTTTGTCATTCTCTTTTTATTCTTTTAATCAGCTTTGCTTATATACATTCTGCTGAGGCAAACTCTAAAAAAAACCCAGATTATGTCGTTTACGGTCTTTAAATCACGTTGCACCTGCAACAACAGGTATTAAAGAACAAAAAAAAAAAACAGCTGGTACCAGCAAACTGAAGAAGATTCCAATCAGTCATGCCTGCTGGAGACTGCATACTTTCCAAGCATTTTTAAAAAGATGCAACAGGTGTGCAAATAGGAGGTAAAAAACAGTGTGTTTCCCGAGGAGTTCTGTTCCCGTTGTTTCATATCCATTCAAGGCTACGTTCATCAACCCTGACTCTCACAGAGAGGAATAAGAGACGTTGAAATGTCAAACTGACTGAAAACCCTGTTTGTGTCTGCTGGATTTTTTTTTTTATAATTATCTAAGAATTTAAAAAAAAAAAAAAAAAGAAAGAAAAAAAAAGAACTAAAAAACTTTTTGAGCACACTTCTTTGTACCCATGCCCTCTCAGAAATGGGGTCATGTGACAGATTGGCTGCTTCCAACACTAATTTGACCCATCCTAATGGATATCTTTGTTGCTGCACCGGAAAGGTCAAATCGTTCGTCCTCAATATGTCATTCACTGGTCGGCACAAGGGCTAGCTCAAAGCGAGAAAACGAGCTAGGAAATAAATTAAACGTGTGTTTTTTTTTTCTGTCTTTCTTTCTGTCCTTCTTTCTTCCCCCCCTCTCATGAACAAAAATAACCTTTTAAGAATAAAACGCGGAGGCAGACCCGTCCCTGACCCCCCCGATGCTGCTTTTGTTTTGTTCTATTTATTCAGTTTAAGCGGACGACGACTTCACAATTTTCCAATTTGGCTTTTAGATGGGAAAAGAGACACGACCCAAAGAGAGAACACTGTCTCCTGTCACTGGAGTAATTTGAAGACGCAACAGTGGCTTTTTAAAGAGTGGGGGGGGGGGGGGGTGCATAGGGGGGCTTTTTGTGTCGGCGAAATGTTAATTTCCGACGCTAACCCGATCCGCGATAAGGAACGGTGCCGTCAACTTGTCACACCTCACAGTGAGTTCCATCAGCCTCCCACCGTATTTACAACGTCTCACTTCCTGAGAGGAAAAAAAAAAAAAACGTCAAAATTTGACGCGCCGACTCAAAGACGAAACGTTCTGTTATCGTGCGCTTGACTTATGTAAGTTGGCAGGACGCATATCAAAAGCAATATGAAGTAAAGTTTTCTCAAAGAAGCCAGCACTAACCAGACACTGTCAGATAAACCCAACGGCTGATTGATGAAAGCTGAGAAAGACTGAAAGCCAAAAAAGATTGAAATTATGAGAGCCTACAGCTAGGCGTAACGTTGATTTTTATATTTAGCACATAGCAAGTGCTATTTCATCATTTCACAGTTACCGACTAAACTGAACGTTCACCTGATTCATACGTCAAACCGAATCGTAACATCAGCTGAGAGTTATGTCAGTTGTCTCAGCTGATTTTAGTTTCTTTCCACTCATTTCGGTCACATCTTGGGTAGAACATTAATCTATCTTCAACCCAGTCCAAAAAGAAAAGGGATTACAGCGCGCGCACACACACACACACACACAGACAAAATCACATCCCGGAGAGCAATCTCGGTTCGAAATCGCTTCGTGGCAGCGCGTCGCACACGGCAGCGGACGATCTGCGGTCTCTGTCGCCATGACAGCAGAGGAGAAGTATGCTGCGGTCCTGTCTCTCTCCAGGGAATGCTCCCACCTCAGCAGGCCTGCGGTTCTGTCAGTTTCGGTGTCTGTCTCTTAAGTGACCTTGCTTAGGGCCTCCAAGTCTCCGACTCCCCAATGAGCTGAATAAGTTAGCGAGCTAACCTAGCCCGCCTGTAGCTGCTGGACTTGCTTTACATGCCGCGGACGTTCATGCATTATTGAAAGCGCGCGGGTGATGCCAGGAAGCATACCTGAATGCCTTAAAAGAGAGTTAGGGAAATAAGACAGTCGCTCAAACTGAGTAGGGGTGCATGAGGGTAGGGGGTAGCAGTGTGGGGAGGGGGTTTCGTGTGGGGAGGGGGGAGGTGCGTAAGAACCTCTCGAGTTCTCACAGCAGGAAAACCACACACACACACACATGCAGAGATTCACATACATACACATTCACAGTCACTTACACACATACACACTCACTCACTCTTTCTCTGTCTTTCCCTCACACACAAACATACACATGCGCGCGTGCACTCACACACACACACACACACATATCCTTGAGAAATGAAGTCTCATATGCATTAATTATGAATTTTCGCTGAGTCGTTCACGATGATTGGTGGCATGAGGCGGATTAAGCTCAACACAGAATCTTATTGGCAGTAAAACTGCAAAGCCCTATGCTTAGAAAGCTGATATACGTACATCTGTACACCGTTAATGAAGATATAACACGAGCCCGGTCTCACTGCACTGCATTACAGGGGGAATTTATGAACTTGTGAATTGCTTGAGAGATTGTGTTTATTGTGTATGGTGTGTATCACTGTCTGTAGCTCGTCTCCTCGCCTGTGAGAGTTTTATAACTATGTTATGTTTGCAGTCTTTACAGCATAATCTGTCTCTGTCCTTGTCTATCGCCGGGCCTCCAGGCCCTGTCTGCTCTCCACAGCTCTGACCCAAAGTGAATTAGCACAAAACCACGTTTGGACCCTTTAACGGGGTGATAAACCCCTCCGTCTGGGTCTGGGGCTGTGAAGGAATCTTGGAAAAGGAGTTTAAATTGAGCCATCTCTGTGTGTGTGTTTATGTGTGTGTGTGTGTGTGTGTGTGTGTGTGTGTCTGCAGATCCGAAATGCCCCGTCCGGTTTGTGCATCGACACCAAACACGGCTCCACCGGCACAGAGCTGCGTCTGGACACGTGTCTGAAAGAGGGAGCGGAACGCACGTGGGCGCACGAGCAGGTAGACCCGTGATCCCCTAATCCTCATCCCTCATCATCCCTGCGGTTAGACGCCTGACCTCTGGATGGTCGTTAATTAAGGGCAGCTCTTAGCTTTACTCTCAGTTATGGAGAGTAGACATTAGGTGACAGGAGTGTCTCCCTCTTAGATGACTCCAAAGCGGACAGTGCTTGCAGTTCTAATAAGCCAAACAGTCAGACCCTATGGTTTTATTTAAAAACGATCAAGTTCCAGTTTCGTGCATGCCATTTGCCCTTGTGAACGTTTTCTGACGTTTCCAACAATTGGTCTACTCCAAAACCACCGACCAATTACCAACCATCGCACTGATTTTTCACGCGTAAAAACTCCTACCACGCCAAACGGTTTGGCAAATTAGGCACTTAGGATTTTTTTTGTAATGATGCTTGATTGTGATTTTTAACGATTTTAATGATAATGACCGCCTTGCTCTTTTTTTCGTAAGATCTTCACGTTCGGCTGGAGGGAGGACATTCGCCCCGGAGATCCGTTACATACCAGAAAGTTCTGTTTCGACGCCATCTCTCAGAGCAGTCCGGTCACTCTGTATGACTGCCACGGGATGAAGGGGAACCAGCACTGGAGCTACAGGAAGGTAACGCCACTCAGACGCCGCTCTCCATATAATGCGCGGGTCAGCGGAGTCAACGCCACCCAATAAATATTTATCCACACTGCTGGTCCACTGTTAGCCCTGAAGGCTCAGGATCTCTCTGTATTTCTGCTCTAGCCCAACGCTGTCACAGCTGGAGTGTGTGTGTGTGTGTGTGTGTGTGTGTGTGTGTGTGTGTGCTTTCCTAGCACTAAAAAAATGCACTAACCTGTGAGGGTTTTTTTCTTTTAGACTGAAGCTAGGGAAGAGCCTCCTACTTCCTCCCAGTAGGATTTTTTCTCACTGGCCTTTAGCCGATGGTTCTTCTTTTTTTTTTCTTCTTTTTCTTAGTAATTATTAATTATTAATTCATTATTATTAATGGTAATTATAATTCGTGCATGGGGCTGGGGAAGAAACGTGACCCTATAGGTTTACATTGCCCAGATCCATCACTTCTAGAGGCAGTCTTAACCTTGTTCTCAGGGACCCCAATGTACTCCGTACGTACATCTTAACAAATCAATTTAAGATTGACTTTTATCAGATTTGGCCCTTGGCAAGGAAATCCAGGGAGTAGGAGAAACAGATGGACCGCCCGGTGGGATCTTCTAAGGAAAAGAACGAAAAAAAAAAATAAAAATCCCACGTCGCGGCGATCTAATACAGCATACGTACGTAGCACGTTCCCAAAGTTTACGAAGACTCTGCGTTTCCGAACTCTGTCCCCCGGGGGTTTCCCACCATACCAATACACTTGTGCGGTTACGGAAACCTGCACATATGGTCCAGGCAACCAGCTGCAGAGCCAGATTTTGATTAGCCGAGGTATGCCTGCTGAATAAGCGTTTAATGTATGGAAAAAACTGGAAGTCTCACTCTGCAAGGTTTAGGAAAAATCCCTCCAGAGAAATTGCTAGGCACTGCCCGCTAACTGGGTTATATGTCACATACAATATTCATATTTAGCCTGTGGGGAATGCACAGAGTACATATTTAAGTATATCTTATTTTACAGCAGGTGCATCGCACCAGGGGGAGGGTACTCGGCACTCGGTATAATGCTAATTATGTTGATGTTACAGTTCTCTGTGTTTAAAGATACAGGGTGTGGTGTTTGTGTGGTATCCGTATTGAAAGATACAGATGTGAACATATCTGAGCGTCTTATGAGGCTGAGGAAGATGAGGAGAAATCCTGGCAGTGGTGGACGGGGCCAGTGATGAAGGTTCAGAGAGGTGTGTGAGATGGGGGCTTGAGGTGGGGCGGCCGGGGTCGTTTGGGAGCCTCAGGCGTGGAGCAGAATAAATCTGCCCCTGGGGAAGAGCTTCCCTGGAGCTGGGCTTCAAAAAGCCCCCAAGGCATGCCCCCCCCCCCCCCCCCCCCCCCCCCCCCACCCTGCTCTAGCACTCCCACAGGGGCCAACTTTTCTCTGTTTTTATTCGGCGTGTGTAGGAATACAGAAGGAGTTCTGTCCTAACATGTCACGTCCTGTTTCAACAACTGAGAACCGGAGTATACTGTACTCTTAGCTCTTATTAATTTTTTGTTTGTTTTGTTTTGTTTTGAGAAAGAATAAAAGGGAAAACTTCTCTCTCTCTCTCTCTCTCACTCTCGCTCTCTCTCTCTTTCTCTCTCTATCTCACTCTCTCTCTCTCTCTCTCTCACTCTCTCTTTCTCTCTCTGTCTCACTCTCTCTCTCTTTCTCCCTCACAGTCTCATTTCTCTCCCTTTTCATCTTGTCTTGTCATCTCCTTCTGTGTCACTGCCGCTCTAGCTGTTAAAACGACGCTTGGACAGGTTGTGGAGATGCATGTTTCTCCTCCAAGGCTTTTTGTTTTGTTTTTTTTTTGTTTTTGTTTTTTGAAAGCTCAAGTACAGCTTTGCCAAAAGACATGTTTACGTTCTGTTACTTGTTCTTTTTCGCCGGTGAAAAGATGGCATTTTTTTTTTTGTTTTTTTTTTTGCCGGGCAAAAAGGCAGTGTGGTTTGCCCTAAAGTGTGAGGTCATGTTGGGGGCTAGGCTGTCACACTCTGAATCTATCTTCACAGTCTAAAATTGAATTTGCCCGCCTGTACTGATGGAAGATCCAGCTACTTTTTGGAGTATCTGGGCAATAACGGCTCTCTTTGTGAGGTCGTGGAAGATGTTTTCTCTAAAATCTGAGGTTAAATTATGTTGTGTATGAACTCAACTCACTCGGTTTTATTTATTTATTTATTTATTTATGTGTGTATGTTTGTATTTATTTATTTTCTTTTTGAGCCTGCTTTCACTCTTGGAGGTCAAAGCAATTTGACCTTAGATCAGCTTCCTTAGTGCATGCATTGTTCGATAAATGGAATTTTAAAAAGTCAAAAATAGTTCCCCTTTTCCACTCTCCCCAATGTGCGCCATGCTTTTCACCGGTCCCAAGCTCAGACCATGAAATGAATGCAGTATTTCTTATTTTAAAAAAAAGAAAGAAAGAAAGAAAGAAAGAAAAGACTCTGTGTGTGTGTGTGTGTGTGTGTGTGTGTGTGTGTGTGTGTGTGTGTAAGTGTGGGGGAAAAAAAAAAAAAAACTGCTGTTCTTCAGTTCCACCCTTGTAGTCTGACTGAAGGGAGCCCGAGATAAGAGAAAGCTTATACCGTAGCCAGAGTCACGGTGACCGTGTTTTTCGTTTATTTTTGTGATTTCTCTCACTCTCTCTCTCTCTCTCTCTCTCTCTCCTCCTCCTCCTCCTCCTCACTTTATTTCCCTCTCTCTTTTTTTTCTCCTCCACTGTCTCCTCCACTGGCCACAGGACAAATCTTTGTACCACCTGGTGAGCAGTGGATGCATGGACTGCAGCCCCAGTGATAAGCGGATTTTTATGAACAAATGTGACCCCCAGTCAGAAACGCAAAAGTGGCTGTTCCAGAGAGTCAATGCCACCATTCTGGACAAATTCAACAGTCCCGCCAACTCGTAGGAGAGGGGGGTTCTCCAGCCAGCGGAACTGTCTTGTAGGTCTCCCGGCTTCTTTAGGAGGCGAAATCGGAGGGCGGGGCGCGTACTCGTACGAAGCCTTCCCCCCTCTACCACGTTTTTCCTCCAACAGAGTTGGATCCAAACCTGGAGCCTGCGCCCCCCCCCTCCCCTCCCCCCCCTCATTGTTCCTGACTGTCTGGGACTGTTCCAGAACCTGGGAAAAGATGCAGCTAAAGGAAGAGTATCCACACAAGATACCTTGCTGGTCGAGGAGGACATGCGCAGCCTGACTGGGGTCTTTTTTTTTTTTCCCTGTCTGGCCATGAAAGCTCCAGGCGGTGATGGAGGTTGGGCCAAATTTTATTCGCTGGGAAGAACAACAACAACAACAACAACAAAAAAAAAAAAAGTAAAAGAAAAGAAAAAACACAAGCTTCATTTGGGCTTTTGGAGTCAAGTCAAATTAAAGAATGTTCCTAATCTCTCTCTTCAGATCGCATGGTGGATTTGTATTGTATTGGAGATTTGAGATAATTTGCTCTTTTTGTATTTCTATTTATTTTTCTCAGTTGGTTTACTTGTATATTTATTTTTTATTTATTTAGTGCTTTTTTTTAAAAAAGTAAGTCATAATGTGTATATTTGACTCAGTTTTACCATCTCTGGTTCTTGTAACAGTAAGATTTGAATTCAAGGGTTATGAAAACAAATACTTTACCACGTTACTTCAGTTTTTCCTTTCTCAATAAAGCAACAAAAAAGTAGGTGTGTCCTGTTTCCCCTAGATTCTGACTGTATTTGAAGATACCGATGTATAAAAACAGGCAAATTTGGAGTTTTAAATCGATAGAATTATTTTTATGACCTCACGTAAAATACACTGTAGGAATGAGTTGGCTCGAGCTTACTTACTTATCCTTTTAAAAAGCGACTAGTTGGCTCCCTCTAGTGGTGAACATCACACAGCACAGGCTGCACAATGACGCACCTTTACCTGCTGTCGCTGTCTCGTTTCAGTTGGCTCATTCAGTCTGTTAAAACCAGTTTATTGATTAAAGTCTATCACATTATTTCCCCGGTCAAGTCTAGAGAAGCGTCCAGACACTAAATTTCCATTCGGGCCAGGCAATGATACACCTGGTCCGCTGAATCAAGGACTGGGTGAATCGTTTAGTTGGATGTGATGGTGTTCCGCTGGAATGCTTCTGTAAGTGAGCTTAAAAGATTCAGACACACTGCTGGATGGGAGCAAGGGGCCAGTTAGTGGTCAGAGAACCAGGCTGATAAATAGCGTATTTTGAGTTCAGATTATGGGACTGCAGCATGATACTTCATTCACACGGTTGTTTTCCAGGGACATGACATTTATAATTATGTATGAGTGTAAATAAACTGTAAGTTAACAATTAACTCCCTGTTTTACTTTCTTTGAACACTGGGAGGCAGTCACTTCCTTAAAAAAAGAGAAAAGAAAAAAAGATAACTTCCTTGTGGTTTTGTATAGTTTGGCACAAACACTGCTCCACAGACACTTCAAAATAAGATCCGTTGACGTGTCAGAGAAAGACCGTATCTTGTATGGTTCATGTTGTTGTACACTTGGACATAAAAATACTGTTCACAAGCAACGTTTAGTTCTATTCCCAGTCATGTTTGCTGGTCCTACTTTACACAATAAATAACTGTAAATATGGAAGAATATTTTTGTACTATTAAGATCCTGCCGTCTGTTTAAGTATCTCGCTCATGTCCGTTTGCTACGTCTTTTAAGTTGTATTATCTGACTGCTGCTTTCCTTGTTGTTAAGGTTCAAGTTCTACAAACTGTCTCAGAGGAGCTGTGGCATTTCACTTCCTTTATACCTACAAATGTTTGGTCAAACTCTTCATTACGTAGCAGTGTTTCTTCAGTCAGATGAATTATTCTCTTAGGTTAGATTGACTTACTCCTTGAAGTGACGGCAAGGCATATAAACATGTAGTCAAAGCTATTTTACATTCTTACACAGATCAGCAGAAATGTATGGGCTAATTGAGATTTGCGTGCCAATAAGACCAGTGATAATATGAGACTTTATAACTATTCAAGAACACCGTCACCCTAGAGCACCTGGATGTGAAAGTTTCGAAGACATGTTTATTGTTAAGTGAAAGGGAACTTGCTGGTTTACCATAGTCATTTTAAGATTAAAAAGGACTTAATTTTGGGCTGACTGAAAGGGCTAATACAAATGCAGGCCTATTTACCAGTCCACCGGGAATGACTTTAGACAGGTGTGTATGGGCTTATTTGCTGATGTCAATAGTAAGGTAATCACTAGTGCTAAAAGTTGTCGACTTGCATCTCATTTAGAATTCCTCGTTAAACCTTTTAGTGAGGCACTCCACCTGTTCCTTTCTAATGGTCGATCCAGGCGACTAAATTAAATTCGAAAACCCCCTAGAGGCAGCACCGCCCCTGAAAACTTCCAGATTTGAACCATGAACATGGTTTAGCAAACCAAGAACCTGAAATCCAACGTCTTCATTTAGTAACAGTAATTTAGTAATTAGTGGACCTGTTTAATCTTTCCTGTTTTGTTATTTTTGTAGTGCAAGGGAATCGTGTCAAATTACAAATCATGGGGGAACCAGGGCTTTTAGCTTTTCCTGCTGTCTCCAACGCCCCTGTAACGTGTTCTTCCTCGTTCCATTCTCGGAAATCAGGGTGTGTGCATGGCAAAAGGTCTCTATGTGGATGCATTAGTACACTTACGGTACACTTTTACTGAGAAACATACTGCTATGTGTGAGGCAACAAGTTGGAGAAAAACACAGCAATAATGGGAAAATATCCCACTGCGACACCTTACGTTACACGATTACACACTTTTACGACCCACTTAACTAGGCCACTGTGACATGCGGCGGTGGGTGAACAGGATAACACCCTAGTGAAAAACGTAAAAAGAGAGAGCTAAACACCAGTGTAAATCTATCTGTTACCCATATCAGGATCTGATGTAAACTGAACGCCATTTGAGAATTAAAAGCAAACATAAAAATGGGTTTGTCAGATTAGGAAAGTCAGTTCAGCTGGTCAAACCTTTGTTACACATAAACTTGTCTTGGATCATTGCAAATAACAGTCCGCTCAACAAACATCTGGCTGCAATTGAAAGGCTTGGCATATCCTTGTCTACTGTACACATATCCGTTTGTGCTCAGTGAGCATAGATTGTATTGATACAGCTGACTTAGACTTGAGCGCATACTATTACACGGCTATAATGACAACATTAGGGCGTATGACACGGCGACAGATCAACTGACTACAGGGGAAGCTTGATTTGATCAAACGGTTGCAAAATAGTTTATCAAGGGGGCAGCACTCGTACATGGCCGTGGGAAGTGACTAGTGAATCTCCAGTCAGACAACAGCGCTAAGTCAGCGAGGCATACGAGCAGGACTTCAGAGGGGGGAGACAGGGGTACAGCAAGCATAGCTTGCTTTTGGGTAGATACCTAGCCAGTTATTTTTTCATTCATAGAATAGCAAAATGAGGTTAAAAGTGGGATTTATCCTCCGTAGTTTACTGGTGGTAGGCACTTTTTTGGGTCTGGTGGTCCTTTGGTCTTCTCTCTCACCGAAACCAAGCGACGAAAACCCATTTGGTGGTAAACTGGTGAGTATGCTATTTTTTCATAGTATTAATATATTAATTAAGCGTATTAAGAGGTGTTGATAAATCAGAAACCAGTGGGATAAATGGTGATAAACGTTCCAACGTTGTGTTTCATTCGGCTAACATGTTTCATCTGTGCTAGCTAGCACATGTCGTTGTCATGGAGATGTCGAGATAATGTTTGGTTATGTAGAGAAAAAATGATGGGACGTTGCACGATGGCTGTCTGAAAAGCCCTATAAATGAGAAACCATTGTATGTTTGCTTGTAATTACCATATTAATACTCGGAGTATTAGCTAACTGTCTTGCTTTGTTGCTTTGGCTTTAATTATAACCTAGCCGGCTAGTTAGCCACACATTTCCAGCTGGTCCGCAGTATTCTGAGTACCCGGAAGGCTAATTTGTAAATTCTAACCTTTGCTCTCACTTTCGTGTCCATTTAAGCATAATGTATACACCGATGTTAGTGCAGTCCAATATGTGGTGCTAAGTGATATAATGCATTAAACGGCAGTCAAGTCATATATGAAAATGTGTCACGATAATGCGATGCTAACATCATACTAGCCAAATTGATCATGGCATTTTCATTCAATAGTGGATTGTCAGTTTCTGTGTGTATCCAAAGGTGTTTTGTTCTGTTAGTACTGAATAGCTCATAAATATCTTTATCGGTGGCTTTGTTGAAGGTAGTGCCAGAGTAGACACGTGGCATAGTTTGACAGCTAACTCAAGTTAACTCAAAGCCCTAAAGCAGTGGACCCACTCTGAGGTCGATCGTCCTACAGAATCTGCTACCTACACTGAAGTACGCCGAATTAGTATAGTAGCTAAATTCTTTTTTACGCTTCTTTTAGTCCACCGGTTCATATATGTACTGTTTTCTAACATATATATAAAATCTATACATATTTCGTATATAGATGCTGTGTAGTATTACTTGTTTTTGATGTATTTGAACACAGGGTTTCTGTTTACATTGCCATACAGTTTGCATTTTGTCATGAAATTATACTGTCCTTCATCCCTTGACGTATGTCTCCCTGGATGGTGAGTTATGTGAATTCCAATCGATTCGTTTGACTGCACCGCGAGGAAATTCTGAGATCTGAAATATTATCTTTCCTGGAGAGCTTTCTCGAGCTCAAGATCATGGAATTTCTTGGCACGAAACTTGTTTTTTTTTTTTTGTTTTGTTTTGTTTTGTTTTTTTTTTCTTTTTTTTGTGCAACCGCTGCATCAGGTTTCTCTTAACCTTTTCAGGAAGCAAGAGATGCTGCTAATCTGCCCAACCCTCAGAACGCTGGGGCCGACCACTTTAAGCCTGTGGTACCCTGGCCTCACGTGGAAGGGGTGGAGGTGGACCTGGAATCGATCCGCCAGAAGAACGGCGCCGACAAGCCGCAGGCCCGGCTGCTGCCTCAGAACCAACAGAACATCATCCAGAAGCAGTACGTCACGTTCAAACCCCACAACCACCCGTACACGGCTCCGGTCCTGAGGACGGGAGTCTTGGGTAACTTCGAGCTGAAGGAACCAGAGCCGCAAGGGGTCCAAGGCGGACCGGGGGAAGGTGCCAAGCCGTTCGTCCTGGGACCGGAATACAAGGAATCGGTCCAGGCCAGCATCAAGGAGTTCGGCTTCAACATGGTCGCCAGCGACATGATCTCCTTGGACAGAACAGTCAGCGATTTGCGCCATGAAGAGTAAGTGCAGTCGCTCAACGCGCGTGTGTGTTAACTTGTCGTGTACGGGGTCTCCCGCTGTTAGAAGCCAAACCGAACACCCTGTCAAGTCAGTTTCGAGCTTCTTGAGTCAGTGTCTAGACTGGTATTTGTGAGCGGTGTGGTGTGGTCTCATTTGATGCGACTCCTTAGCAATTTTTTTTCTTTTTTTGAAGGTCAGTTTTGTCACGCTTGGACTTTTTATTGTATTATTTTTTTTCTAATGTGTGGGTTTACTTGAGTTTGTCGAATACGCCACGCAGAGCGTTTTTCTGGTTTCGCAACTGAACTGGAGTCAGAGCAGTCTGTATATTCAAATAAGGGACAAAATTCTCTTTTACATTTTTTGATGCTCCAGCGCAAGTCGACACCCTTTTACATAGCACACATAGCTACCATAAAAAAAAATCTCAAAACAAAAACTTACCAAGATATTTCTAGGTGACGCACACAGATGGGATGGTAGTTTTATAATGGGTTTCATACTTTTCCACACGCCCCCCCCCCCAAAAAAAGGGTGTTTCTTTGAGTTGACGGGCCAATACTGTGATGACACATTTTATGACACGAACGTCACTTTGTCAGAGGCGTCAGAGGATTGCGAAATGACACGAGCTTTTGGCACAGCAGGCAGACGGGCTGCATGTCACGCCGTGTAACCCGGTTGTCATAATGTCTCACTTCCTTATAATCTCAGCTAAAGCAGGCCCGCTTCCATCAATTTATCCTCTTTAAAGTCACGTCACTGACCGGACGATAAGCCGTGGGCCTGCTCTCGGTTTTACCCGTTTATACAACGCGTATGAGCAACTTGGTTTATCCTAATATGCAGATTTGTGTTTTGGTGGATTTTTTTTGTTGTTGTTGTTTTTTGCAACACTGCCAACGCTTGTGGACACTGACGGTTACCGCCGAGTTCCGCAAAGCATCAGGTTCAACTGTGTCTGATGTTCTAGATAAGGCCAAATGGTCATATGGGTTCTACTCTGTCTAATGTTGGAGATTAAAAAAAAAAAAATAGGATAAACTAGTGATATGGGTTCAGCTGTGTCTAATGTTCTGGACGGAACCAAGTGGTGATGTGGGTTCTACTGTATCTAATGTTCTGGATATGCCCATGCAATGATATGGCTTCTCCTGTCTGGTGTTCTGGACAGAACCAAATAGTGATGTGGGTTCCCTGAGAAAAGGCCAGTAATGTAGCTGTTATTCATTGAGTGAATGACTGGAAGGAAACTCCACAGACCTGCATGATGACTCTGATTAAGTCCAGCCTCGTGACTCTGCTAGAGAACAGCAACGAAAAACACTCTTTTAAAAGACACACTGAGCACACCAATGCGAAAACCCTCAAACTTTTCGAATTTCATGGCTTTTGTTTTTTTTTTTGTTTTTTTTTTTGGTCAGAGGGTGCGTTGTTTTGTTTCGTTTCGTTTCGTTTTTTTGTATTCAAGGAATAACTTTTGCTCGGGGCGTGAGGGGAATCAAAGAGGCTTGCTGGGCAGGTTTTTGTTCTGGACCCTGCAGGAAGCCTTCTGTGCTGTTTTGTTAAATATCGTAAAGGAAACCATACTTTGATGCTTATGTGTGTATAGTAATGATATGCAGACAGACTGGTTTTTGACGGTTTGTTTTAGCTGCTCTGTCTCCTCCCAGGATCCCATTGAAATACCTTTTATATTGTTCCAAACCCACCAATAAAATGCAGTATGCCTGTAGTGAAATTTCATAGAGCACATATCTGAGATGGTAAAGCCTTATAGTGTAGAAGGAGATGCCAGCATTACTTTACACACACACACACACACACACACACCATCTATCCAGCTCTCCGCAGAGAAACAAATGAAGTCTTTAGTGGACAATTCTGGATTTGATCTGGAGTGGATGGGAGCCAGAGAAATGAAACAAAGGCTTTCTTTGTTTGAGCGGTTCTCTTTGTTCTAGGCAGCGTGTGAAGGTATGAGAGGAGAACAGGCTGAGAGTGGAAGCATTACGGATGAGAAGCCTCAGGGTACGCAGCGCTCTTTGCTTTGCTTTAACGCCATTGGACGAAAGCCACCAATGCACAGAAGGGGGCCGAGCTGGAGGGAGTTAAGCTACGCTCTCGTAGCCTCTCCCCGTACTTCCACGTAGACTTAGGCCCCCGCTCCTGATAAGACAGGCAAGCAGGTAATTCAGGTGTGACTTACTAACTTATAGAGAGTCCCAAGAAGCGAATGAATAGGTATGAATGAGTAAGCAGTATTACACAGTGCCAACCAGAAACTGACACTGAATGCTCAGATCCAAAGACTAAACCAGGTTTCTCCTTTTCCCTCTTAAGAGTGTGTCTTTAGCAGTGCTTTCACTTTTTCTCTACTCATTTTTTTTTTTTTTTGTACAAGCACACTGATATGATTTTCCTGGATAATATGTGTAAGGTTAAGAAACTGATCTGTGACCTTTTAGCTTGAATTCCAGCAGTTGGTCAGGCTGATGGTGCACTCTCTGTAGATTTGTACACTTATGTGCCACAAGATGGCGCTGTGTGAAAACTCTTTGGACAGGGCTCTGTGAAGCCACCTGAAAACCCACTGAAGTTTGACTCATGCCATGCGTATTAACCTGAGAGAAAAGCTGTCTGGTGAGAAAGACAAACATGTAGGCTGATCGATAGAGAGATAACAGTTTTTCCATGGTATACTATGGTTGGCTCCTGCCCTTTGGGGGTGTGTGTGTGTTGGTTTTTTTTTTTTTTTGGTTTTTTTTTTGAGAGAGTATGAGACCTTTTGATTTGTCAGTGAAGTCAAACAAGCTGTAATGGGCTCTGTGTGAGTGCGTGTTTGTGTGCGTGTTTGTGTGCGTGTTTGTGTGCGTGTGCGCGTGTGTGTGCATGTATGTGTGTTTTGTGTGTGTGTGTGTTAGATGACGGGTGTGTTTTGGCTGTTTTTGGGGGCTGTAAGACTAGAGCGGTCAGACTGGATGTTGTGAACTGGAATGTGCTGAGACTCCATTAAGATTCCTGAGGCTTTCCCTTTAGGGCCACAGCTTATACAGAG